>NW_027043303.1:0-107500 GCF_036013475.1 Columba livia
CTTCTTTCTTTCTTCTTTCTTACTTCTTTCTTTCTTCTTTCTCACTTCTTTCATTCTTCTTTCTTACTTCTTTCTTACTTCTTTCTGACTTCTTTCTTACTTCTTTCTCACTTCTTTCTTACTTCTTCTTACTTCATTCTTTCTTTCTTCTTTCTTATATCTTTCTTACTTCTTTCTTACTTCTTTCTTACTTCTTTCTTATTTCTTATTTCTTCTTTCTTTCTTACTTCTTTCTTACTTCTTTCGTACTTCTTTCTAACTTCTTTTTTCTTCTTTCTTTCTTCTTTCTTTCTTCTTTGTTACTTCTTTCTTACTCCTTTCTTACTTTTTTCTTTCTTACTTCTTTCATACTTCTTTCGTACTTCTTTCTTACTTCTCTCTTACTTCTTTCTTACATCCTTCTTACTTCTTTCTTACTTCTTTCTTACTTCTTTCTTACTTCCTTCTTACTTCTTTGTTACTTCTTTCTTACTTCTTTCTTTCTTTCTTCTTGCTTTCTTCTTTCATTCTTATTTCTAAACTCTTTCTAACTTCTTTGTAACTTCTTTCTTACTTCTTTCTTAATTCTTTCTTACTTCTTTCTTTCTTTCTTTCTTCTTTCTTCTTTCTTTCTTCTTTCTTTCTTACTTCCTTCTTACTTCTTTCTTACTTCTTTCTTTCTTTCTTCTTGCTTTCTCCTTTCTTTCTTATTTCTAAATTCGTTCTAACTTCTTTCTAACTTCTTTCTTATTTCTTTCTTACTTCATTATTTCTTTCTTCTTTCTTACATCTTTCAAACTTCTTTCTAACTTCTTTCTTACTTCTTTCTTACTTCTTCCTTACTTCTTTCGTACTTCTTTCTTTCTTACTTCTTTCTTACTTCTTCTTACTTCTTTCTTACTTCTTTCTTTCCTTCTTTCTTACTTCTTACTTTCTTCTTTCTTACTTCTTTCTTACTTCTTTCTTACTTCTTTCTAACTTCTTTCTTACTTCTTTTCTTTCTTCTTTCTTTCTTCTTTCATTCTTACTTCTTTCTTACTTCTTTCTTAATTCTTTCTTTCTTACTTCTTTCTTACTTCTTTCGTACTTCTTTCTTACTTCTTTCGTACTCTTCTTTCTTTCTTCTTCTTAATTCTTTCTTCTTCTTCTTAATTCTTCCTTACTTCTTTCGTACTTATTTCTTACTTCTCTCTTTCTTTCTTTCTTCTTTCTTACTTCTTTCTTACTACTTTGTTACTTCTTTCTTACTTCTTTCTTACTTCTTTCTTACTTCTCTTCTTACTTCTTTCTTACTTTCTTTCTTTCTTCTTTCTTAATTCTTTCTTTCTTCTTTCTTACTTCTTTCTTACTTCTTTCGTACTTCTTTTTTACTTCTCTCTTTCTTCTTTCTTTCTTCTTTCTTACTTCTTTCATACTCTTCATACTTCTTTCTTACTTCTTCCTTTCATACTCTTTCTTACTTCTTTCTTACTTCTTTCTTACTTCTTCTTACTTCTTTCTTTCTTCTTTCTTTCTTCTTTCTTCTTTCTTTCTTCTTTCTTACTTCTTTCTTACTTCTTTCGTACTTATTTCTTACTTCTCTCTTTCTTCTTTCTCCTTTCTTACTTCTGTCTTACTACTTTCTTACTTCTTTCTTACTTCTTTCTTACTTCTTTCTTACTTCTTTCTTACTTCTTTCTTACTTCTTTCTTACTTCTTTCTTACTTCTTTCTAACTTCTTTTTTCTTCTTTCTTTCTTCTTTCTTTCTTACTTCTTTCTTTCTTACTTCTTTCTTACTTCTTTCGTACTTCTTTCGTACTTCTTCTTTCTTACTTATTTCTTACTTCATTCTTACTTCTTTCTTACTTCTTTCTTACTTCTTTCTGACTTCTTACTTCTTTCTTCTTTCTTTCTTACTTCTTTCTACTTCTCTCTTACTTCTTTGTTACTTCTTTCTAACTTCTTTCTTACTTCTTTCTTTCTTCTATCTTTCTTCTTTCATTCTTACTTCTTTCTTACTTCTTTCTTACTTCTTTCTTTCTTACTTCTTTCTTCTTTCGTACTTCATTCTTACTTCTTTCTCTTTTCTTTCTTAC
This sequence comes from Columba livia, assembly GCF_036013475.1. Taxonomy (NCBI): domain Eukaryota; kingdom Metazoa; phylum Chordata; class Aves; order Columbiformes; family Columbidae; genus Columba; species Columba livia. The sequence continues at coordinate 2,056 of NW_027043303.1, forward strand.
TTCTTTCTTACTTCTTTCTTACTTCTTTCTTACTTCTTTCTTACTTCTTTCTTTCTTCTTTCTTAATTCTTTCTTTTCTTCTTTCTTACTTCTTTCTTACTTCTTTTGTACTTCTTTCTTACTTCTCTCTTTCTTCTTTCTTTCTTCTTTCTTACTTCTTTCTTACTTCTTTCTTACTTCTTTCTTACTTCTTTCTTACTTCTTTCTTACTTCTTTCTAACTTCTTTTTTCTTTTTTCTTTCTTCTTTCTTTGTTACTTCTCTCTTTCTTACTTCTTTCTTACTTCTTTCGTACTTCTTTCGTACTTCTTTCTTTCTTACTTCTTTCTTTCTTCTTTCTTACTTCTTTCTTACTTCTTTCTTACTTCTTTCTTACTTCTTTCTAACTTCTTTCTTATTTCTTTCTTACTTCTTTCTTTCTTTCTTCTTGCTTTCTTCTTTCATTCTTGCTTCTTTCCTACTTCTTTCTTTCTTACTTCTTTCTTACTTCTTTTTTACTTCTTTCTTACTTCTTTCTTACTTCTTTCTTTCTTCTTTCTTTCTTCTTTCATTCTTACTTCTTTCTTTCTTCTTTCTTACTTCTTTCTTTCTTACTTCTTTCTTAGTTCTTTCTTTCTTCTTTCATTCTTACTTCTTTCTTACTTCTTTCTTACTTCTTTCTTACTTTTTTCTTCTTTCTTTCTTACTTCTTTCTTACTTCTTTCTTACTTCTTTCTTTCTCCTTTCTTACTTCTTTCTTTCTTCTTTCTTACTTCTTTCTTCCTTCTTTCTGACTTCTTCTTACTTCTTTATTTCTTACTTCTTTCTCACTTCTTTCTTATTTCTTTCTTACTTCTTTCTTCATTCCTTCTTACTTCTTTTTTACTTCTTTCTTACTTCTTTCTTCTTTCTTTCTTCTTTCTTTCCTCTCTATTTCTTCTCTCTTTCTTCTTTCTTTCTTCTTTCTTTCTTCTTTCTTTCTTACTTCTTTCTTACTTCTTTCTTACTTCTTTCTTTCTTTCTTCTTGGTTTCTCCTTTCATTCTTATTTCTAAATACTTTCTAACTTCTATCTAACTTCTTTCTTATTTCTTTCTTACTTCTTTCTTTCTTTCTTCTTTCTTACATCTTTCTAACTTCTTTCTAACTTCTTTTTTACTTCTTTCTTACTTCTTTCTTACTTCTTTCTTACTTCTTTCTTTCTTACTTCTTTCTTACTTCTTTCGTACTTCTTTCTTTCTTACCTCTTTCTTACTTCTTTCTTACTTCTTTCTTACTTCTTTCTTACTTCTTTCTTCTTTCTTTCTTACTTCTTTCTTACTTCTTTCTTTCTTCTTTCTTACTTCTTTCTTTTTTCTTTCTTACTTCTTTCTTACTTCTTTCTTACTTCTTTCTTACTTCTTTCTTACTTCTTTCTTACTTCTTTCTTACTTCTTTCGTACTTCTTTCTTCTTTCTTTCTTCTTTCTTTCCTCTCTATTTCTTCTCTCTTTCTTCTTTCTTTCTTCTTTCTTTCTTCTTTCTTTCATACTTCTTTCTTACTTCTTTCTTACTTCTTTCTTTCTTTCTTCTTGATTTCTTCTTTCATTCTTATTTCTAAATCCTTTCTAACTTCTTTCTAACTTCTTTCTTATTTCTTTCTTACTTCATTCTTTCTTTCTTCTTTCTTACATCTTTCTAACTTCTTTCTAACTTCTTTTTTACTTCTTTCTTACTTCTTTCTTACTTCTTTCTTACTTCTTTCTTTCTTACTTCTTTCTTACTTCTTTCGTACTTCTTTCTTTCTTACCTCTTTCTTACTTCTTTCTTACTTCTTTCTTACTTCTTTCTTACTTCTTTCTTACTTCTTTCTTTCTTCTTTCTTAATTCTTTCTTTCTTCTTTCTTAATTCTTTCTTACTTCTTTCTTTCTTCTTTCTTAATTCTTTCTTTCTTCTTTCTTACTTCTTTCTTACTTCTTTCGTACTTATTTCTTACTTCTCTCTTTCTTTCTTTCTTCTTTCTTACTTCTTTCTTACTACTTTCTTACTTCTTTCTTACTTCTTTCTTACTTCTTTCTTACTTCTTTCTTACTTCTTTCTTACTTCTTTCTTAATTCTTTCTTTCTTCTTTCTTTCTTCTTTCTTACTTCTTTCTTACTTCTTTCTTCTTTTTTCTTCTTTCTTTCCTCTCTATTTCTTCTCTCTTTCTTCTTTCTTTCTTCTTTCTTTCTTCTTTCTTTCATACTTCTTTCTTACTTCTTTCTTACTTCTTTCTTTCTTACTTCTTTCGTACTTCTTTCTTTCTTACCTCTTTCTTACTTCTTTCTTACTTCTTTCTTACTTCTTTCTTAATTCTTTCTTCTTTCTTTCTTACTTCTTTCTTACTTCTTTCTTTCTTCTTTCTTACTTCTTTCTTTTTTCTTTCTTACTTCTTTCTTACTTCTTTCTTACTTCTTTCTTACTTCTTTCTTACTTCTTTCTTACTTCTTTCTTACTTCTTTCTTTCTTCTTTCTTAATTCTTTCTTTCTTCTTTCTTACTTCTTTCTTACTGCTTTCGTACTTCTTTCTTACTTCTCTCTTTCTTCTTTCTTTCTTCTTTCTTACTTCTTTCTTTCTTACTTCTTTCTTACTTCTTTCTTACTTCTTTCTTCTTTCTTTCTTACTTCTTTCTTACTTCTTTCTTACTTCTTTATTACTTCTTTCTTTCTTCTTTCTTACTTCTTTCTTTCTTCTTTCTCACTTCTTTCATTCTTCTTTCTTACTTCTTTCTTACTTCTTTCTGACTTCTTTCTTACTTCTTTCTCACTTCTTTCTTACTTCTTTCTTACTTCATTCTTTCTTTCTTCTTTCTTATATCTTTCTTACTTCTTTCTTACTTCTTTCTTACTTCTTTCTTATTTCTTTATTTCTTCTTTCTTTCTTACTTCTTTCTTACTTCTTTCGTACTTCTTTCTAACTTCTTTTTTCTTCTTTCTTTCTTCTTTCTTTCTTCTTTGTTACTTCTTTCTTACTCCTTTCTTACTTTTTTCTTTCTTACTTCTTTCATACTTCTTTCGTACTTCTTTCTTACTTCTCTCTTACTTCTTTCTTACATCCTTCTTACTTCTTTCTTACTTCTTTCTTACTTCTTTCTTACTTCCTTCTTACTTCTTTGTTACTTCTTTCTTACTTCTTTCTTTCTTTCTTCTTGCTTTCTTCTTTCATTCTTATTTCTAAACTCTTTCTAACTTCTTTGTAACTTCTTTCTTACTTCTTTCTTAATTCTTTCTTACTTCTTTCTTTCTTTCTTTCTTCTTTCTTCTTTCTTTCTTCTTTCTTTCTTACTTCCTTCTTACTTCTTTCTTACTTCTTTCTTTCTTTCTTCTTGCTTTCTCCTTTCTTTCTTATTTCTAAATTCGTTCTAACTTCTTTCTAACTTCTTTCTTATTTCTTTCTTACTTCATTATTTCTTTCTTCTTTCTTACATCTTTCAAACTTCTTTCTAACTTCTTTCTTACTTCTTTCTTACTTCTTCCTTACTTCTTTCGTACTTCTTTCTTTCTTACTTCTTTCTTACTTCTTTCTTACTTCTTTCTTACTTCTTTCTTTCTTCTTTCTTACTTCTTACTTTCTTCTTTCTTACTTCTTTCTTACTTCTTTCTTACTTCTTTCTAACTTCTTTCTTACTTCTTTCTTTCTTCTTTCTTTCTTCTTTCATTCTTACTTCTTTCTTACTTCTTTCTTAATTCTTTCTTTCTTACTTCTTTCTTACTTCTTTCGTACTTCTTTCTTACTTCTTTCGTACTTCTTTCTTTCTTCTTTCTTAATTCTTTCTTTCTTCTTTCTTAATTCTTCCTTACTTCTTTCGTACTTATTTCTTACTTCTCTCTTTCTTTCTTTCTTCTTTCTTACTTCTTTCTTACTACTTTGTTACTTCTTTCTTACTTCTTTCTTACTTCTTTCTTACTTCTCTTCTTACTTCTTTCTTACTTCTTTCTTTCTTCTTTCTTAATTCTTTCTTTCTTCTTTCTTACTTCTTTCTTACTTCTTTCGTACTTCTTTTTTACTTCTCTCTTTCTTCTTTCTTTCTTCTTTCTTACTTCTTTCTTTCATACTTCTTTCTTACTTCTTTCTTTCATACTTCTTTCTTACTTCTTTCTTACTTCTTTCTTACTTCTTTCTTACTTCTTTCTTACTTCTTTCTTTCTTCTTTCTTAATTCTTTCTTTCTTCTTTCTTACTTCTTTCTTACTTCTTTCGTACTTATTTCTTACTTCTCTCTTTCTTTCTTTCTCCTTTCTTACTTCTGTCTTACTACTTTCTTACTTCTTTCTTACTTCTTTCTTACTTCTTTCTTACTTCTTTCTTACTTCTTTCTTACTTCTTTCTTACTTCTTTCTTACTTCTTTCTAACTTCTTTTTTCTTCTTTCTTTCTTCTTTCTTTCTTACTTCTTTCTTTCTTACTTCTTTCTTACTTCTTTCGTACTTCTTTCGTACTTCTTCTTTCTTACTTATTTCTTACTTCATTCTTACTTCTTTCTTACTTCTTTCTTACTTCTTTCTGACTTCTTACTTCTTTCTTCTTTCTTTCTTACTTCTTTCTTACTTCTCTCTTACTTCTTTGTTACTTCTTTCTAACTTCTTTCTTACTTCTTTCTTTCTTCTATCTTTCTTCTTTCATTCTTACTTCTTTCTTACTTCTTTCTTACTTCTTTCTTTCTTACTTCTTTCTTCTTTCGTACTTCATTCTTACTTCTTTCTCTTTTCTTTCTTACTTCTTTCTTACTTCTTTCTTACTTCTTTCTTACTTCTTTCTTACTTCTTTCTTTCTTCTTTCTTAATTCTTTCTTTCTTCTTTCTTACTTCTTTCTTACTTCTTTTGTACTTCTTTCTTACTTCTCTCTTTCTTCTTTCTTTCTTCTTTCTTACTTCTTTCTTACTTCTTTCTTACTTCTTTCTTACTTCTTTCTTACTTCTTTCTTACTTCTTTCTAACTTCTTTTTTCTTTTTTCTTTCTTCTTTCTTTGTTACTTCTCTCTTTCTTACTTCTTTCTTACTTCTTTCGTACTTCTTTCGTACTTCTTTCTTTCTTACTTCTTTCTTTCTTCTTTCTTACTTCTTTCTTACTTCTTTCTTACTTCTTTCTTACTTCTTTCTAACTTCTTTCTTATTTCTTTCTTACTTCTTTCTTTCTTTCTTCTTGCTTTCTTCTTTCATTCTTGCTTCTTTCCTACTTCTTTCTTTCTTACTTCTTTCTTACTTCTTTTTTACTTCTTTCTTACTTCTTTCTTACTTCTTTCTTTCTTCTTTCTTTCTTCTTTCATTCTTACTTCTTTCTTTCTTCTTTCTTACTTCTTTCTTTCTTACTTCTTTCTTAGTTCTTTCTTTCTTCTTTCATTCTTACTTCTTTCTTACTTCTTTCTTACTTCTTTCTTACTTTTTTCTTCTTTCTTTCTTACTTCTTTCTTACTTCTTTCTTACTTCTTTCTTTCTCCTTTCTTACTTCTTTCTTTCTTCTTTCTTACTTCTTTCTTCCTTCTTTCTGACTTCTTCTTACTTCTTTATTTCTTACTTCTTTCTCACTTCTTTCTTATTTCTTTCTTACTTCTTTCTTCATTCCTTCTTACTTCTTTTTTACTTCTTTCTTACTTCTTTCTTCTTTCTTTCTTCTTTCTTTCCTCTCTATTTCTTCTCTCTTTCTTCTTTCTTTCTTCTTTCTTTCTTCTTTCTTTCTTACTTCTTTCTTACTTCTTTCTTACTTCTTTCTTTCTTTCTTCTTGGTTTCTCCTTTCATTCTTATTTCTAAATACTTTCTAACTTCTATCTAACTTCTTTCTTATTTCTTTCTTACTTCTTTCTTTCTTTCTTCTTTCTTACATCTTTCTAACTTCTTTCTAACTTCTTTTTTACTTCTTTCTTACTTCTTTCTTACTTCTTTCTTACTTCTTTCTTTCTTACTTCTTTCTTACTTCTTTCGTACTTCTTTCTTTCTTACCTCTTTCTTACTTCTTTCTTACTTCTTTCTTACTTCTTTCTTACTTCTTTCTTCTTTCTTTCTTACTTCTTTCTTACTTCTTTCTTTCTTCTTTCTTACTTCTTTCTTTTTTCTTTCTTACTTCTTTCTTACTTCTTTCTTACTTCTTTCTTACTTCTTTCTTACTTCTTTCTTACTTCTTTCTTACTTCTTTCTTTCTTCTTTCTTAATTCTTTCTTTCTTCTTTCTTACTTCTTTCTTACTGCTTTCGTACTTCTTTCTTACTTCTCTCTTTCTTCTTTCTTTCTTCTTTCTTACTTCTTTCTTTCTTACTTCTTTCTTAATTCTTTCTTACTGCTTTCTTCTTTCTTTCTTACTTCTTTCTTACTTCTTTCTTACTTCTTTATTACTTCTTTCTTTCTTCTTTCTTACTTCTTTCTTTCTTCTTTCTCACTTCTTTATTTCTTCTTTCTTACTTCTTTCTTACTTCTTTCTGACTTCTTTCTTACTTCTTTCTTCTTTCTTTCTTACTTCTTTCGTACTTCTTTCTTAATTCATTCTTACTTATTTCTTATTCTTTCTTCATTCCTTCTTACTTCTTTTTTACTTCTTTCTTACTTCTTTATTACTTCTTTCTTACTTCTTTCTTACTTCTTTCTTTCTACTTTCATTCTTCTCTATTTCTTCTCTCTTTCTTCTTTCTGTCTTCTTTCTTTCTTCTTTCTTTCCTCTTTCTTTCTTATTTCTAATTTCTTTCTAACTTCTGTCTAACTTCTTTCTTATTTCTTTCTTACTTCATTCTTTCTTCCTTCCTTCTAGCATCTTTCTAACTTCTTTCTAACTTGTTTCTTACTTCTTTCATACTTCTTTCTTACTTTTTTCTTTCTTTCTTTCTTTCTTTCTACTTTCTTCTCTCTTTCTTCTTTTTTTCTTCTTTCTTTCTTACTTCTTTCTTACTTCCTTCTTACTCCTTCTTTCTTTCTTCTTGCTTTCTACTTTCTTTCTTATTTCTAAATTATTTCTAACTTCTTTCTATCTTCTTTCTTATTTCGTTCTTACTTCATTCTTTCTTTCTTCTTTCTTACGTCTTTCTAACTTCTTTCTAACTTCTTTCTTACTTCTTTCTTACTTCTTTCTTACTTCTTTCTTACTTCTTTCTTACTTCTTTCTACTTCTTTTTTCTTCTTTCTTTCTTCTTTCTTTTTACTTTCTTTCTTACTTCTTTCTTACTCCTTTCTTACTTCTTTCTTACTTCTTTCGTACTTCTTTCTTACTTCTTTCTTTTTACTTCTTTCTTACTTCTTTTTTACTTCTTTCTTACATCTTTCTTACTTCTTTCTTACTTCTTTCTTCTTTCTTTCTTACTTCTTTCGTACTTCTTTCTTACTTCTTTCGTACTTCTTTCTTACTTCTTTCTTTCTTACTTCTTTCTTACTTCTTTCTTACTTCTTTCTTACTTCTTTCTTACTTCTTTCTTACTTCTTTCTTACTTCTTTCTTCTTTCTTTCATACTTCTTTCTTTCTTACTTCATTCTTACTTCTTTCTTACTTCTTTCCCTCTTCTTTCTTACTTCTTTCTTACTTCTTTCTTCTTTCTTTCTTACTTCTTTCTTACTTCTTTCTTACTTCTTTCTTACTTCTTCCTTACTTCTTTCTTACTTCTTTCTAACTTCTTTTTTCTTCTTTCTTTCTTCTTTCTTTCTTCTTTCTTACTTCTTTCTTATTACTTTCTTACTTCTTTTTTACTTCTTTCGTACTTCTTTCTTACTTCTTTCTTTCTTACTTCTTCCTTACTTCTTTCTTACTTCTTTCTTACTTCTTTCTTACTTCTTTCTTTCTTCTTTCTTACTTCTTTCTTTCTTCTTTCTTACTTCTTTCTTTCTTCTTTCTTACTTCTTTCTTCCTTCTTTCTGACTTCTTCTTACTTCTTTATTTCTTACTTCTTTCTCACTTCTTTCTTACTTCTTTCTTACTTCTTTCGTACTTCTTTCTTTCTTACCTCTTTCTTACTTCTTTCTTACTTCTTTCTTACTTCTTTCTTACTTCTTTCTTCTTTCTTTCTTACTTCTTTCTTACTTCTTTCTTACTTCTTTCTTACTTCTTTCTTTCTTACTTCTTTCTTACTTCTTTTGTACTTCTTTCTTTCTTACCTCTTTCTTACTTCTTTCTTACTTTTTCTTACTTCTTTCTTACTTCTTTCTTCTTTCTTTCTTACTTCTTTCTTACTTCTTTCTTACTTCTTTCTTTCTTCTTTCTTACTTCTTACTTTCTTACTTCTTTCTTACTTCTTTCTTACTTCTTTCTTTCTTTCTTCTTTCTTACTTCTTTCGTACTTCTTTCTTACTTCTTTCTTTTTTCTTTCTTACTTCTTTCTTACTTCTTTCTTACTTCTTTCTTACTTCTTTCTTACTTCTTTCTTACTTCTTTCTTACTTCTCTCTTTCTTCTTTCTTTCTTCTTTCTTACTTCTTTCTTTCTTACTTCTTTCTTACTTCTTTCTTACTTCTTTCTTACTTCTTTCTTCTTTCTTTCTTACTTCTTTCTTACTTATTTCTTACTTCTTTATTACTTCTTTCTTTCTTCTTTCTTACTTCTTTCTTTCTTCTTTCTCACTTCTTTCATTCTTCTTTCTTACTTCTTTCTTACTTCTTTCTGACTTCTTTCTTACTTCTTTCTTCTTTCTTTCTTACTTCTTTCGTACTTCTTTCTTAATTCTTTCTTACTTTTTTCTTACTTCTTTCTTCATTCCTTCTTACTTCTTTTTTACTTCTTTCTTACTTCTTTACTTCTTTCTTACTTCTTTCTTACTTCTTTCTTTCTTCTTTCATTCTTCTCTACTTCTTCTCTCTTTCTTCTTTCTGTCTTCTTTCTTTCTTCTTTCTTTCCTCTTTCTTTCTTATTTCTAATTTCTTTCTAACTTCTGTCTAACTTCTTTCTTATTTCTTTCTTACTTCATTCTTTCTTCCTTCCTTCTAACATCTTTCTAACTTCTTTCTAACTTGTTTCTTACTTCTTTCTTACTTCTTTCTTACTTTTTTCTTTCTTTCTTTCTTTCTTTCTACTTTCTTCTTTCTTTCTTCTTTTTTTCTTCTTTCTTTCTTACTTCTTTCTTACTTCCTTCTTACTCCTTCTTTCTTTCTTCTTGCTTTCTTCTTTCTTTCTTATTTCTAACTTCTTTCTATCTTCTTTCTTATTTCGTTCTTACTTCATTCTTTCTTTCTTCTTTCTTACATCTTTCTAACTTCTTTCTAACTTCTTTCTTACTTCTTTCTTACTTCTTTCTTACTTCTTTCTTACTTCTTTCTTACTTCTTTCTACTTCTTTTTTCTTCTTTCTTCCTTCTTTTTTTTACTTTCTTTCTTACTTCTTTCTTACTCCTTTCTTACTTCTTTCTTACTTCTTTCGTACTTCTTTCTTACTTCTTTCTTTCTTACTTCTTTCTTACTTCATTTTTACTTCTTTCTTACTTCTTTCTACTTCTTTTTTCTTCTTTCTTTCTTCTTTCTTTTTACTTTCTTTCTTACTTCTTTCTTACTCCTTTCTTACTTCTTTCTTACTTCTTTCGTACTTCTTTCTTACTTCTTTCTTTCTTACTTCTTTCTTACTTCTTTCTTACTTCTTTCTTACTTCTCTCTTTCTTCTTTCATTCTTCTCTATTTCTTCTCTCTTTCTTCTTTCTGTCTTCTTTCTTTCTTCTTTCTTTCCTCTTTCTTTCTTATTTCTAATTTCTTTCTAACTTCTGTCTAACTTCTTTCTTATTTCTTTCTTACTTCATTCTTTCTTCCTTCCTTCTAACATCTTTCTAACTTCTTTCTAACTTGTTTCTTACTTCTTTCTTACTTCTTTCTTACTTTTTTCTTTCTTTCTTTCTTTCTTTCTACTTTCTTCTTTCTTTCTTCTTTTTTCTTCTTTCTTTCTTACTTCTTTCTTACTTCCTTCTTACTCCTTCTTTCTTTCTTCTTGCTTTCTTCTTTCTTTCTTATTTCTAAATTATTTCTAACTTCTTTCTATCTTCTTTCTTATTTCGTTCTTACTTCATTCTTTCTTTCTTCTTTCTTACATCTTTCTAACTTCTTTCTAAATTCTTTCTTACTTCTTTCTTACTTCTTTCTTACTTCTTTCTTACTTCTTTCTACTTATTTTTTCTTCTTTCTTTCTTCTTTCTTTTTACTTTCTTTCTTACTTCTTTCTTACTCCTTTCTTACTTCTTTCTTACTTCTTTCGTACTTCTTTCTTACTTCTTTCTTTTTACTTCTTTCTTACTTCTTTCTTACTTCTTTCTTACTTCTTTCTTACTTCTTTCTTACTTCTTTCTTCTTTCTATCTTACTTCTTTCTTTCTTACTTCATTCTTACTTTTTTCTTACTTCTTTCCCTCTTCTTTCTTACTTCTTTCTTACTTCTTTCTTCTTTCTTTCTTACTTCTTTCTTACTTCTTTCTTACTTCTTTCGTACTTCTTTCTTACTTCTTTCTTTCTTACTTCTTTCTTACTTCTTTCTTACTTCTTTCTTACTCCTTTCTTACTTCTTTCTTCTTTCTATCTTACTTCTTTCTTTCTTACTTCATTCTTACTTCTTTCTTACTTCTTTCCCTCTTCTTTCTTACTTCTTTCTTACTTCTTTCTTCTTTCTTTCTTACTTCTTTCTTACTTCTTTCTTACTTCTTTCTTACTTCTTCCTTACCTCTTTCTTACTTCTTTCTAACTTCTTTTTTCTTCTTTCTTTCCTCTTTCTTTCTTCTTTCTTTCTTACTTCTTTCTTTCTTACTTCTTTCTTACTTCTTTCTTACTTCTTTCTTTCTTCTTTCTAACTTCTTTCTTTCTTCTTTCTTACTTCTTTCTTTCTTCTTTCTTACATCTTTCTTCCTTCTTTCTGACTTCTTCTTACTTCTTTATTTCTTCTTTCTCACTTCTTTCTTACTTCTTTCTTACTTCTTTCGTACTTCTTTCTTTCTTACCTCTTTCTTACTTCTTTCTTACTTCTTTCTTACTTCTTTCTTACTTCTTTCTTCTTTCATTCTTACTTCTTTCTTACTTCTTTCTTACTTCTTTCTTACTTCTTTCTTACTTCTTTCTTTCTTACTTCTTTCTTACTTCTTTCGTACTTCTTTCTTTCTTACATCTTTCTTACTTCTTTCTTACTTTTTCTTACTTCTTTCTTACTTCTTTCTTCTTTTTTCTTAATTCTTTCTTACTTCTTTCTTACTTCTTTCTTTCTTCTTTCTTACTTCTTACTTTCTTCTTTCTTACTTCTTTCTTACTTCTTTCTTACTTCTTTCTTTCTTTCTTTCTTCTTTCTTACTTCTTTCGTACTTCTTTCTTACTTCTTTCTTTTTTCTTTCTTACTTCTTTCTTACTTCTTTCTTACTTCTTTCTTACTTCTTTCTTACTTCTTTCTTACTTCTTTCTTTCTTCTTTCTTAATTCTTTCTTTCTTCTTTCTTACTTCTTTCTTACTGCTTTCGTACTTCTTTCTTACTTCTCTCTTTCTTCTTTCTTACTTCTTTCTTCTTTCTTTCTTACATCTTTCTTACTTCTTTCTTACTTCTTTATTGCTTCTTTCATTCATCTTTCTTACTTCTTCCTTTCTTCTTTCTCACTTCTTTCATTCTTCTTTCTTACTTCTTTCTTACTTCTTTCTGACTTCTTTCTTACTTCTTTCTTCTTTCTTTCTTACTTCATTCGTACTTCTTTCTTAATTCTTTCTTACTTTTTTCTTACTTCTTTCTTTATTCCTTCTTACTTCTTTTTTACTTCTTTCTTACTTCTTTCTTACTTCTTTCTTACTTCTTTCTTTCTTCTTTCATTCTTCTCTATTCCTTTTCTCTTTCTTCTTTCTGTCTTCTTTCTTTCTTCTTTCTTTCCTCTTTCTTTCTTATTTCTAATTTCTTTCTAACTTCTGTCTAACTTCTTTCTTATTTCTTTCTTACTTCATTCTTTCTTCCTTCCTTCTAACATCTTTCTAACTTCTTTCTAACTTGTATCTTACTTCTTTCTTACTTCTTTCTTACTTTTTTCTTTCTTTCTTTCTTTCTTTCTACTTTCTTCTTTCTTTCTTCTTTTTTTCTTCTTTCTTTCTTACTTCTTTCTTACTTCCTTCTTACTCCTTCTTTCTTTCTCCTTGCTTTCTTCTTTCTTTCTTATTTCTAAATTATTTCTAACTTCTTTCTATCTTCTTTCTTATTTCGTTCTTACTTCATTCTTTCTTTCTTCTTTCTTACATCTTTCTACCTTCTTTCTAACTTCTTTCTTACTTCTTTCTTACTTCTTTCTTACTTCTTTCTACTTCTTTTTTCTTCTTTCTTTTTTCTTTCTTTTTACTTTCTTTCTTACTTCTTTCTTACTCCTTCCTTACTACTTTCTTACTTCTTTCGTACTTCTTTCTTTCTTCTTTCTTTTTACTTCTTTCTTACTTCTTTTTTACTTCTTTCTTACATCTTTCTTACTTCTTTCTTACTTCTTTCTTCTTTCTTTCTTACTTCTTTCTTTCTTACTTCATTCTTACTTCTTTCGTACTTCTTTCTTAGTTCTTTCTTTCTTACTTCTTTCTTACTTCTTTCTTACTTCTTTCTTACTTCTTTCTTACTTCTTTCTTACTTCTTTCTTCTTTCTTTCTTACTTCTTTCTTTCTTACTTCATTCTTACTTCTTTCTTACTTCTTTCCCTCTTCGTTCTTACTTCTTTCTTACTTCTTTCTTCTTTCTTTCTTACTTCTTTCTTACTTCTTTCTTACTTCTTCCTTACTTCTTTCTTACTTCTTTCTAACTTCTTTTTTCTTCTTTCTTTCTTCTTTCTTTCTTCTTTCTTTCTTACTTCTTTCTTATTACTTACTTTCTTCTTTTTTACTTCTTTCGTACTTCTTTCTTACTTCTTTCTTTCTTACTTCTTTCTTACTTCTTTCTTACTTCTTTCTTACTTCTTTCTTCCTTCTTTCTTTCTTCTTTCTTACTTCTTTCTTTCTTCTTTCTTCCTTCTTTCTTTCTTCTTTCTTACTTCTTTCTTTCTTCTTTCTTACTTCTTTCTTTCTTCTTTCTTACTTCTTTCTTCCTTCTTTCTGACTTCTTCTTACTTCTTTATTTCTTACTTCTTTCTCACTTCTTTCTTACTTCTTTCTTACTTCTTTCGTACTTCTTTCTTTCTTAACTCTTTCTTACTTCTTTCTTACTTCTTTCTTACTTCTTTCTTACTTCTTTCTTCTTTCTTTCTTACTTCTTTCTTACTTATTTCTTACTTCTTTCTTACTTCTTTCTTTCTTACTTCTTTCTTACTTCTTTCGTACTTCTTTCTTTCTTACCTCTTTCTTACTTCTTTCTTACTTTTTCTTACTTCTTTCTTACTTCTTTCTTCTTTCTTTCTTACTTCTTTATTCTTTCTTACTTCTTTCTTTCTTCTTTCTTACTTCTTACTTTCTTCTTTCTTACTTCTTTCTTACTTCTTTCTTACTTCTTTCTTTCTTTCTTCTTTCTTACTTCTTTCGTACTTCTTTCTTACTTCTTTCTTTTTTCTTTCTTACTTCTTTCTTACTTCTTTCTTACTTCTTTCTTACTTCTTTCTTGCTTCTTTCTTTCTTCTTTCTTAATTCTTTTTTTCTTCTTTCTTACTTCTTTCTTACTTCTTTCGTACTTCTTTCTTACTTCTCTCTTTCTTCTTTCTTTCTTCTTTCTTACTTCTTTCTTTCTTACTTCTTTCTTACTTATTTCTTACTTCTTTCTTACTTCTTTCTTCTTTCTTTCTTACTCCTTTCTTACTTCTTTCTTACTTCTTTATTACTTCTTTCTTTCTTCTTTCTCACTTCTTTCATTCTTCTTTCTTACTTATTTCTTACTTCTTTCTGATTTCTTTCTGACTTCTTTCTTCTTTCTTTCTTACTTCTTTCGTACTTCTTTCTTAATTCTTTCTTACTTTTTTCTTACTTCTTTCTTCATTCCTTCTTACTTCTTTTTTACTTCTTTCTTACTTCTTTCTTACTTCTTTCTTACTTCTTTCTTTCTTCTTTAATTCTTCTCTATTTCTTCTCTCTTTCTTCTTTCTGTCTTCTTTCTTTCTTCTTTCTTTCCTCTTTCTTTCTTATTTCTAATTTCTTTCTAACTTCTGTCTAACTTCTTTCTTATTTCTTTCTTACTTCATTCTTTCTTCCTTCCTTCTAACATCTTTCTAACTTCTTTCTAACTTGTTTCTTACTTCTTTCTTACTTCTTTCTTACTTTTTTCTTTCTTTCTTTCTTTCTTTCTTTCTACTTTCTTCTTTCTTTCTTCTTTTTTTCCTCTTTCTTTCTTACTTCTTTCTTACTTCCTTCTTACTCCTTCTTTCTTTCTTCTTGCTTTCTTCTTTCTTTCTTATTTCTAAATTATGTCTAACTTCTTTCTATCTTCTTTCTTATTTCGTTCTTACTTCATTTCTTCTTTCTTCTTTCTTACATCTTTCTAACTTCTTTCTAACTTCTTTCTTACTTCTTTCTTACTTCTTTCTTTCTTCTTTCATACTTCTTTCTCACTTCTTTCTACTTCTTTTTTCTTCTTTCTTCTTTCTTTTTACTTTCTTTCTTACTTCTTTCTTACTCCTTTCTTACTTCTTTCTTACTTCTTTCGTACTTCTTTCTTACTTCTTTCTTTCTTACTTCTTTCTTACTTCATTTTTACTTCTTTCTTACATCTTTCTTACTTCTTTCTTACTTCTTTCTTCTTTCTTTCTTACTTCTTTCTAACTTCTTTCTTACTTCTTTCGTACTTCTTTCTTACTTCTTTCTTTCTTACTTCTTTCTTACTTCTTTCTTACTTCTTTCTTACTTCTTTCTTACTTCTTTCTTCTTTCTTTCTTACTTCTTTCTTTCTTACTTCATTCTTACTTCTTTCTTACTTCTTTCCCTCTTCTTTCTTACTTCTTTCTTACTTCTTTCTTACTTCTTCCTTACTTCTTTCTTTCTTCTTTCTAACTTCTTCTTTCTTTCTTCTTTCTTTCTTTTTCTTTCTTACTTCTTTCTTATTACTTTCTTACTTATTTTTTACTTCTTTCGTACTACTTTCTTACTTCTTTCTTTCTTTCTTCTTTCTTACATCTTTCTAACTTCTTTCTAACTTCTTTTTTACTTCTTTCTTACTTCTTTCTTTCTTACTTCTTTCTTACTTCTTTCGTACTTCTTTCTTTCTTACCTCTTTCTTACTTCTTTCTTACTTCTTTCTTACTTCTTTCTTACTGCTTTCTTCTTTCTTTCTTACTTCTTTCTTACTTCTTTCTTACTTCTTTCTTACTTCTTTCTTTCTTACTTCTTTCTTACTTCTTTCGTACTTCTTTCTTTCTTAACTCTTTCTTACTTCTTTCTTACTTCTTTCTTACTTCTTTCTTACTTCTTTCTTCTTTCTTTCTTACTTCTTTCTTACTTCTTTCTTACTTCTTTCTTACTTCTTCCTTACTTCTTTCTTTCTTCTTTCTAACTTCTTCTCTCTTTCTTCTTTCTTTCTTTTTTCTTTCTTACTTCTTTCTTATTACTTTCTTACTTATTTTTTACTTCTTTCGTACTACTTTCTTACTTCTTTCTTTCTTACTTCTTTCTTACTTCTTTCTTACTTCTTTCTTACTTCTTTCTTACTTCTTTCTTTCTTCTTTCTTACTTCTTTCTTTCCTCTTTCTTACTTCTTTCTTTCTTCTTTCTTACTTCTTTCTTCCTTCTTTCTGACTTCTTCTTACTTCTTTATTTCTTACTTCTTTCTCACTTCTTTCTTACTTCTTTCTTCATTCCTTCTTACTTCTTTTTTACTTCTTTCTTACTTCTTTCTAACTTCTTTCTTCTTTCTTTCTTCTTTCTTTCTTCTTTCTTTCTTACTTCTTTCTTACTTCTTTCTTACTTCTTTCTTTCTTTCTTCCTGCTTTCTTCTTTCATTCTTATTTCTAAATTCTTTCTAACTTCTTTCTAACTTCTTTCTTATTTCTTTCTTACTTCATTCTTTCTTTCTTCTTTCTTACATCTTTCTAACTTCTTTCTAACTTCTTTTTTACTTCTTTCTTACTTCTTTCTTACTTCTTTCTTTCTTACTTCTTTCTTACTTCTTTCGTACTTCTTTCTTTCTTACCTCTTTCTTACTTCTTTCTTACTTCTTTCTTACTTCTTTCTTACTTCTTTCTTCTTTCTTTCTTACTTCTTTCTTACTTCTTTCTTACTTCTTTCTTACTTCTTTCTTTCTTACTTCTTTATTACTTCTTTCGTACTTCTTTCTTTCTTACCTCTTTCTTACTTCTTTCTTACTTATTTCTTACTTCTTTCTTACTTCTTTCTTACTTCTTTCTTTCTTCTTTCTTACTTCTTTCTTTCCTCTTTCTTACTTCTTTCTCACTTCTTTCTTACTTCTTTCTTCATTCCTTCTTACTTCTTTTTTACTTCTTTCTTACTTCTTTCTAACTTCTTTCTTCTTTCTTTCTTCTTTCTTTCCTCTCTATTTCTTCTCTCTTTCTTCTTTCTTTCTTCTTTCTTTCTTCTTTCTTTCTTACTTCTTTCTTACTTCTTTCTTACTTCTTTCTTTCTTTCTTCCTGCTTTCTTCTTTCATTCTTATTTCTAAATTCTTTCTAACTTCTTTCTAACTTCTTTCTTATTTCTTTCTTACTTCATTCTTTCTTTCTTCTTTCTTACATCTTTCTAACTTCTTTCTAACTTCTTTTTTACTTCTTTCTTACTTCTTTCTTACTTCTTTCATTCTTACTTCTTTCTTACTTCTTTCGTACTTCTTTCTTTCTTACCTCTTTCTTACTTCTTTCTTACTTCTTTCTTACTTCTTTCTTACTTCTTTCTTCTTTCTTTCTTACTTCTTTCTTACTTCTTTCTTACTTCTTTCTTACTTCTTTCTTTCTTACTTCTTTATTACTTCTTTCGTACTTCTTTCTTTCTTACCTCTTTCTTACTTCTTTCTTACTTCTTTCTTCTTTCTTTCTTACTTCTTTCTTACTTCTTTCTTCTTTCTTTCTTTCTTCTTTCTTACTTCTTACTTTCTTCTTTCTTACTTCTTTCTTACTTCTTTCTTACTTCTTTCTTCTTTCTTTCTTACTTCTTTCTTCTTTCTTTCTTTCTTCTTTCTTACTTCTTACTTTCTTATTTCTTACTTCTTTCTTACTTCTTTCTTACTTCTTTCTTCTTTCTTTCTCACTTCTTTCATTCTTCTTTCTTACTTCTTTCTTCTTTCTTTCTTACTTCTTTCATACTTCATTCTTAATTCTTTCTTACTTTTTTCTTACTTCTTTCTTCATTCCTTCTTACTTCTTTTTTACTTCTTTCTTACTTCTTTCTTACTTCTTTCTTACTTCTTTCTTACTTCTCTCTTTCTTCTTTCATTCTTATCTATTTCTTCTCTCTTTCTTCTTTCTGTCTTCTTTCTTTCTTCTTTCTTTCCTCTTTCTTTCTTATTTCTAATTTCTTTCTAACTTCTGTCTAACTTCTTTCTTATTTCTTTCTTACTTCATTCTTTCTTCCTTCCTTCTAACATCTTTCTAACTTCTTTCTAACTTGTTTCTTACTTCTTTCTTACTTCTTTCTTACTTTTTTCTTTCTTTCTTTCTTTCTTTCTACTTTCTTCTTTCTTTCTTCTTTTTTTCTTCTTTCTTTCTTACTTCTTTCTTACTTCCTTCTTACTCCTTCTTTCTTTCTTCTTGCTTTCTTCTTTCTTTCTTATTTCTAAATTATTTCTAACTTCTTTCTATCTTCTTTCTTATTTCGTTCTTACTTCATTCTTTCTTTCTTCTTTCTTACATCTTTCTAACTTCTTTCTTACTTCTTTCTACTTCTTTTTTCTTCTTTCTTTTTTCTTTCTTTTTACTTTCTTTCTTACTTCTTTCTTACTCCTTTCTTACTTCTTTCTTACTTCTTTCGTACTTCTTTCTTACTTCTTTCTTTTTACTTCTTTCTTACTTCTTTTTTACTTCTTTCTTACATCTTTCTTACTTCTTTCTTACTTCTTTCTTCTTTCTTTCTTACTTCTTTCTAACTTCTTTCTTACTTCTTTCGTACTTCTTTCTTACTTCTTTCCTTCTTACTTCTTTCTTACTTCTTTCTTACTTCTTTCTTACTTCTTTCTTACTTCTTTCTTCTTTCTTTCTTACCTCTTTCTTTCTTACTTCATTCTTACTTCTTTCTTACTTCTTTCCCTCTTCTTTCTTACTTCTTTCTTACTTCTTTCTTCTTTCTTTCTTACTTCTTTCTTACTTCTTTCTTACTTCTTCCTTACTTCTTTCTTACTTCTTTCTAACTTCTTTTTTCTTCTTTCTTTCTTCTTTCTTTCTTCTTTCTTTCTTACTTCTTTCTTATTACTTTCTTACTTCTTTTTTACTTCTTTCGTACTTCTTTCTTACTTCTTTCTTTCTTACTTCTTTCTTACTTCTTTCTTACTTCTTTCTTACTTCTTTCTTACTTCTTTCTTACTTCTTTCTTTCTTCTTTCTTACTTCTTTCTTTCCTCTTTCTTACTTCTTTCTTTCTTCTTTCTTACTTCTTTCTTCCTTCTTTCTGACTTCTTCTTACTTCTTTATTTCTTACTTCTTTCTCACTTCTTTCTTACTTCTTTCTTCATTCCTTCTTACTTCTTTTTTACTTCTTTCTTACTTCTTTCTTACTTCTTTCTTCTTTCTTTCTTCTTTCTTTCCTCCCTATTTCTTCTCTCTTTCTTCTTTCTTTCTTCTTTCTTTCTTCTTTCTTTCTTACTTCTTTCTTATTACTTTCTTACTTCTTTTTTACTTCTTTCGTACTTCTTTCTTACTTCTTTCTTTCTTACTTCTTTCTTACTTCTTTCTTACTTCTTTCTTTCTTCTTTCTTACTTCTTTCTTTCTTCTTTCTTACTTCTTTCTTACTTCTTGCTTACTACTTTCTTACTTATTTCTGACTTCTTTCTTACTTCTTTCTTCTTTCTTTCTTATTTCCTTCTTACTTCATTCTTACTTCTTTCTTACTTCTTTCTAACTTCTTTCTTACCTCTTTCTTACTTCTTTCTAAGTTCTTTCTTTCTTCTTGCTTTCTTCTTGCTTTCTTCTTTCTTTCTTACTTCTTTCTTATTTCTTTCTTTATTACTTCTTTCTTACGTCTTTTTTACTTCTTTCTTACTTCTTTCTAACTTCTTCCTTTCTTCTTTCTTTCTTCTTTCATTCTTACTTCTTTCTTACTTCTTCCTTTCTTACTTCTTTCTTACTTCTTTCTTACTTCGTTTGTACTTCTTTATTACTTCTTTCTTTCTTACTACTTTCTTACTTCTTTCTTTCTTCTTTCATTCTTATTTATTTCTTTCTTCATTCTTACTTCTTTCTTCTTTCTTTCTTACTTCTTTCTTACTTCTTTCTTACTTCTTCCTTACTTCTTTCTTACTTCTTTCTAACTTCTTTTTTCTTCTTTCTTACTTCTTTCTTTCTTCTTTCTTTCTCACTTCTTTCTTATTACTTTCTTACTTCTTTCTTACTTCTTTCGTACTTTTTTGTTACTTCTTTCTTTCTTACTTCTTTCTTACTTCTTTCTTACTACTTTCTTACTTCTTTCTTCTTTTTTTCTTAATTCTTCCTTACTTCTTTCTTAATTTTTATTACTTCTTTCTTTCTTCTTTCTTACTTCTTTCTTTCTTTTTTCTTACTTCTTTCTTTCTTCATTCTTACTTCTTTCTTACTTCTTTCTGACTTCTTTCTTACTTCTTTCTTACTTCTTTCTTACTTCTTTCTTACTTCTTTCTTCTTTCTTTCTTCTTTCTTACTTCTTTCTTACTTTTTATTACTTCTTTCTTTCTTCTTTCTTACTTCTTTCTTTCTTTTTTCTTACTTCTTTCTTTCTTCTTTCTTACTTCTTTCTTACTTCTTTCTGACTTCTTTCTTACTTCTTTCTTCTTTCTTTCTTACTTCTTACTTACTTCTTTCGTACTTCTTTCTTTCTTACTTCTTTCTTACTTCTTTCTTAATTCGTTCTTCTTTCTTACTTCTTTCTTACTTCTTTCTTACTTCTTTCTTACTTCTTTCTCTCTTTCTTCTTGCTATATTCTTTCTTTCTTATTTCTAAATTGTTTCTAACTTCTTTCTAACTTCTTTCTTATTTCTTTCTTACTTCATTCTTTCTTTCTTCTTTCTTACATCTTTCTAACTTCTTTCTAACTTCTTTCTTACTTCTTTCTTACTTCTTTCTTACTTCTTTCTTACTTCTTTCTTACTTCTTTCTTACTTCTTTCTAACTTCTTTTTTCTTCTTTCTTTCTTCTTTCTTTCTTCTTTCTTTCTTCTTTCTTTCTTACTTCTTTCTTACTCCTTTCTTACTTCTTTCTTACTTCTTTCGTACTTCTTTCTTACTTCTTTCTTTCTTCTTTCTTAATTCTTTCTTCTTTCTTTCTTACTTCTTTCTTACTCTTTTCTTACTTCTTTCTTAATTCTTTCATACTTCTTTCTTACTTCATTCTTTCTTACTTCTTTCTTTCTTCTTTATTACTTCTTACTTTCTTCTTTCTTACTTCTTTCTTAATTCTTTCTTACTTCTTTCTTACTTCTTTCTTCATTCCTTCTTACTTCTTTTTACTTCTTTCTTACTTCTTTCTTACTTCTTTCTTACTTCTTTCTTTCTTCTTTCATTCTTCTCTATTTCTTCTCTCTTTCTTCTTTCTGTGTTCTTTCTTTCTTCTTTCTTTCTTCTTTCTTTCTTCTTTCTTTCTTATTCTTAAATTCTTTCTAACTTCTTTCTAACTTCTTTCTTACTTCTTTCTTACTTCTTTCTTACTTCTTTCTTTCTTTCTTGCTTTCTTCTTTCTTCTTTCTTTCTTCTTTCTTTCTTACTTCTTTCTTACTTCTTTCTTACTTCTTTCTTACTTTCTTCTTGCTTTCTCCTTTCTTTCTTATTTCTAAATTCGTTCTAACTTCTTTCTAACTTCTCTCTTATTACTTTCTTACTTCATTCTTTCTTTCTTCTTTCTTACATCTTTCTAACTACTTTCTAACTTTTTTCTTACTTCTTTCTTACTTCTTTCTTACTTCTTTCTAACTTCTTTTTTCTTCTTTCTTTCTTCTTTCTTCCTTCTTTCTTTCTTACTTCTTTCTTACTCCTTTCTTACTTCTTTCTTACTTCTTTCGTACTTCTTTCTTACTTCTTTCTTTCTTACTTCTTTCTTACTTCTTTCTTACCTCTTTCTTACTTCTTTCTTCTTTCTTTCTTACTTCTTTCTTAGTTCTTTCTTACTTTTTATTACTTCTTTCTTTCTTCTTTCTTACTTCTTTCTTTCTTTTTTCTTACCTCTTTCTTTCTTCTTACTTCTTTCTTACTTCTTTCTGACTTCTTTCTTACTTCTTTCTTACTTCTTTCTGACTTCTTTCTTACTTCTTTCTAACTTCTTTTTTCTTCTTTCTTTCTTCTTTCTTTCTTCTTTCTTTCTTCCTTCTTTCTTACTCCTTTCTTACTTCTTTCTTACTTCTTTCTTACTTCTTTCTTACTTCTTTCTTCTTTCTTTCTTACTTCTTTCTTTCTTACTTCTTTCTTACTTTTTATTACTTCTTTCCTACTTCTTTCTTACTTCTTTCTTACTTCTTTCTTCTTTCTTTCATACTTCTTTCTTACTTCTTTCTTACTTCTTTCTTACTTCTTCCTTACTTCTTTCTTACTTCTTTCTAACTTCTTTTTTCTTCTTTCTTTCTTCTTTCTATCTTCTTTCTTTCTTACTTCTTTCTTATTACTTTCTTACTTCTTTCTTACTTCTTTCGTACTTCTTTCTTACTTTTTTCTTTCTTACTTCTTTCTTACTTCTTTCTTCTTTCTTTCTTACTTCTTTCTTTCTTCTTTCTTACTTCTTTCTTACTTCTTTCTTTCTTTTTTCTTACTTTTTTCTTTCTTCTTTCTTACTTCTTTCTTACTTCTTTCTGACTTCTTTCTTAATTTTTTCTTACTTCTTTCTTACTTCTTTCTTACTTCTTTCTTACTTCTTTCTTACTTCTTTCTTACTTCTTTCTTACTTCTTTCTAACTTCTTTTTTCTTCTTTCTTTCTTCTTTCTTTCTTCTTTCTTTCTTACTTCTTTCTTACTCCTTTCTTACTTCTTTCTTACTTCTTTCGTACTTCTTTCTTACTTCTTTCTTTCTTACTTCTTTCTTACTTCTTTCTTACTTCTTTCCTACTTCTTTCTTACTTCTTTCTTACTTCTTTTTTCTTTCTTTCTTACTTCTTTCTTACATCTTTCTTACTTTTTATTACTTCTTTCCTTCTTCTTTCTTACTTCTTTCTTTCTTTCTTCTTTCTTACTTCTTTCTTACTTCTTTCTTCTTTCTTACTTCTTTCTTACTTCTTTCTAACTTCTTTTTTCTTCTTTCTTTCTTCTTTCTTTCTTCTTTCTTTCCTTCTTCTTTCTTACTCCTTTCTTACTTCTTTCTTACTTCTTTCGTACTTCTTTCTTACTTCTTTCTTTCTTACTTCTTTCTTACTTCTTTCTTACTTCTTTCTTTCTTTTTTCTTACTTCTTTCTTACTTCTTTCTTCTTTCTTTCTTACTTCTTTCTTACTTCTTTCTTACTTTTTATTACTTCTTTCTTTCTTCTTTCTTACTTCTTTCTTTCTTTTTATTACTTCTTTCTTTCTTCTTTCTTACTTCTTTCTTACTTCTTTCTGACTTCTTTCTTACTTCTTTCTTACTCCTTTCTTACTTCTTTCTTACTTCTTTCGTACTTCTTTCTTACTTCTTTCTTTCTTACTTCTTTCTTACTTCTTTGTTACTTCTTTGTTACTTCTTTCTTACTTCTTTCTTACTTCTTTCTAACTTCTTTTTTCTTCTTTCTTTCTTCTTTCTTTCTTCTTTCTTTCTTACTTCTTTCTTACTCCTTTCTTACTTCTTTCTTACTTCTTTCGTAATTCTTTCTTACTTCTTTCTTTCTTACTTCTTTCTTACTTCTTTGTTACTTCTTTCTTACTTCTTTCTTCTTTCTATCTTACTTCTTTCTTACTTCTTTCTTACTTTTTATTACTTCTTTCTTTCTTCTTTCTTGCTTCTTTCTTTCTTCTTTCTTACTTCTTTCTTACTTCTTTCTTCATTCCTTCTTACTTCTTTTTTACTTCTTTCTTACTTCTTCCTTACTTCTTTCTTACTTCTTTCTAACTTCTTTTTTCTTCTTTCTTACTTCTTTCTTTCTTCTTTCTTTCTCACTTCTTTCTTATTACTTTCTTACTTCTTTCTTACTTCTTTCGTACTTTTTTGTTACTTCTTTCTTTCTTACTTCTTTCTTACTTCTTTCTTACTACTTTCTTACTTCTTTCTTCTTTTTTTCTTAATTCTTCCTTACTTCTTTCTTAATTTTTATTACTTCTTTCTTTCTTCTTTCTTACTTCTTTCTTTCTTTTTTCTTACTTCTTTCTTTCTTCATTCTTACTTCTTTCTTACTTCTTTCTGACTTCTTTCTTACTTCTTTCTTACTTCTTTCTTACTTCTTTCTTACTTCTTTCTTCTTTCTTTCTTCTTTCTTACTTCTTTCTTACTTTTTATTACTTCTTTCTTTCTTCTTTCTTACTTCTTTCTTTCTTTTTTCTTACTTCTTTCTTTCTTCTTTCTTACTTCTTTCTTACTTCTTTCTGACTTCTTTCTTACTTCTTTCTTCTTTCTTTCTTACTTCTTACTTACTTCTTTCGTACTTCTTTCTTTCTTACTTCTTTCTTACTTCTTTCTTAATTCGTTCTTCTTTCTTACTTCTTTCTTACTTCTTTCTTACTTCTTTCTTACTTCTTTCTCTCTTTCTTCTTGCTATATTCTTTCTTTCTTATTTCTAAATTGTTTCTAACTTCTTTCTAACTTCTTTCTTATTTCTTTCTTACTTCATTCTTTCTTTCTTCTTTCTTACATCTTTCTAACTTCTTTCTAACTTCTTTCTTACTTCTTTCTTACTTCTTTCTTACTTCTTTCTTACTTCTTTCTTACTTCTTTCTTACTTCTTTCTAACTTCTTTTTTCTTCTTTCTTTCTTCTTTCTTTCTTCTTTCTTTCTTCTTTCTTTCTTACTTCTTTCTTACTCCTTTCTTACTTCTTTCTTACTTCTTTCGTACTTCTTTCTTACTTCTTTCTTTCTTCTTTCTTAATTCTTTCTTCTTTCTTTCTTACTTCTTTCTTACTCTTTTCTTACTTCTTTCTTAATTCTTTCATACTTCTTTCTTACTTCATTCTTTCTTACTTCTTTCTTTCTTCTTTATTACTTCTTACTTTCTTCTTTCTTACTTCTTTCTTAATTCTTTCTTACTTCTTTCTTACTTCTTTCTTCATTCCTTCTTACTTCTTTTTACTTCTTTCTTACTTCTTTCTTACTTCTTTCTTACTTCTTTCTTTCTTCTTTCATTCTTCTCTATTTCTTCTCTCTTTCTTCTTTCTGTGTTCTTTCTTTCTTCTTTCTTTCTTCTTTCTTTCTTCTTTCTTTCTTATTCTTAAATTCTTTCTAACTTCTTTCTAACTTCTTTCTTACTTCTTTCTTACTTCTTTCTTACTTCTTTCTTTCTTTCTTGCTTTCTTCTTTCTTCTTTCTTTCTTCTTTCTTTCTTACTTCTTTCTTACTTCTTTCTTACTTCTTTCTTACTTTCTTCTTGCTTTCTCCTTTCTTTCTTATTTCTAAATTCGTTCTAACTTCTTTCTAACTTCTCTCTTATTACTTTCTTACTTCATTCTTTCTTTCTTCTTTCTTACATCTTTCTAACTACTTTCTAACTTCTTTCTTACTTCTTTCTTACTTCTTTCTTACTTCTTTCTTACTTCTTTCTAACTTCTTTTTTCTTCTTTCTTTCTTCTTTCTTCCTTCTTTCTTTCTTACTTCTTTCTTACTCCTTTCTTACTTCTTTCTTACTTCTTTCGTACTTCTTTCTTACTTCTTTCTTTCTTACTTCTTTCTTACTTCTTTCTTACCTCTTTCTTACTTCTTTCTTCTTTCTTTCTTACTTCTTTCTTAGTTCTTTCTTACTTTTTATTACTTCTTTCTTTCTTCTTTCTTACTTCTTTCTTTCTTTTTTCTTACCTCTTTCTTTCTTCTTACTTCTTTCTTACTTCTTTCTGACTTCTTTCTTACTTCTTTCTTACTTCTTTCTGACTTCTTTCTTACTTCTTTCTAACTTCTTTTTTCTTCTTTCTTTCTTCTTTCTTTCTTCTTTCTTTCTTCCTTCTTTCTTACTCCTTTCTTACTTCTTTCTTACTTCTTTCTTACTTCTTTCTTACTTCTTTCTTCTTTCTTTCTTACTTCTTTCTTTCTTACTTCTTTCTTACTTTTTATTACTTCTTTCCTACTTCTTTCTTACTTCTTTCTTACTTCTTTCTTCTTTCTTTCATACTTCTTTCTTACTTCTTTCTTACTTCTTTCTTACTTCTTCCTTACTTCTTTCTTACTTCTTTCTAACTTCTTTTTTCTTCTTTCTTTCTTCTTTCTATCTTCTTTCTTTCTTACTTCTTTCTTATTACTTTCTTACTTCTTTCTTACTTCTTTCGTACTTCTTTCTTACTTTTTTCTTTCTTACTTCTTTCTTACTTCTTTCTTCTTTCTTTCTTACTTCTTTCTTTCTTCTTTCTTACTTCTTTCTTACTTCTTTCTGACTTCTTTCTTAATTTTTTCTTACTTCTTTCTTACTTCTTTCTTACTTCTTTCTTACTTCTTTCTTACTTCTTTCTTACTTCTTTCTTACTTCTTTCTAACTTCTTTTTTCTTCTTTCTTTCTTCTTTCTTTCTTCTTTCTTTCTTACTTCTTTCTTACTCCTTTCTTACTTCTTTCTTACTTCTTTCGTACTTCTTTCTTACTTCTTTCTTTCTTACTTCTTTCTTACTTCTTTCTTACTTCTTTCCTACTTCTTTCTTACTTCTTTCTTACTTCTTTTTTCTTTCTTTCTTACTTCTTTCTTACATCTTTCTTACTTTTTATTACTTCTTTCCTTCTTCTTTCTTACTTCTTTCTTTCTTTCTTCTTTCTTACTTCTTTCTTACTTCTTTCTTCTTTCTTACTTCTTTCTTACTTCTTTCTAACTTCTTTTTTCTTCTTTCTTTCTTCTTTCTTTCTTCTTTCTTTCCTTCTTCTTTCTTACTCCTTTCTTACTTCTTTCTTACTTCTTTCGTACTTCTTTCTTACTTCTTTCTTTCTTACTTCTTTCTTACTTCTTTCTTACTTCTTTCTTTCTTTTTTCTTACTTCTTTCTTACTTCTTTCTTCTTTCTTTCTTACTTCTTTCTTACTTCTTTCTTACTTTTTATTACTTCTTTCTTTCTTCTTTCTTACTTCTTTCTTTCTTTTTTCTTACTTCTTTCTTTCTTCTTTCTTACTTCTTTCTTACTTCTTTCTGACTTCTTTCTTACTTCTTTCTTACTCCTTTCTTACTTCTTTCTTACTTCTTTCGTACTTCTTTCTTACTTCTTTCTTTCTTACTTCTTTCTTACTTCTTTGTTACTTCTTTGTTACTTCTTTCTTACTTCTTTCTTACTTCTTTCTAACTTCTTTTTTCTTCTTTCTTTCTTCTTTCTTTCTTCTTTCTTTCTTACTTCTTTCTTACTCCTTTCTTACTTCTTTCTTACTTCTTTCGTAATTCTTTCTTACTTCTTTCTTTCTTACTTCTTTCTTACTTCTTTGTTACTTCTTTCTTACTTCTTTCTTCTTTCTTTCTTACTTCTTTCTTACTTCTTTCTTACTTTTTATTACTTCTTTCTTTCTTCTTTCTTGCTTCTTTCTTTCTTCTTTCTTACTTCTTTCTTACTTCTTTCTTCATTCCTTCTTACTTCTTTTTTACTTCTTTCTTACTTCTTTCTTACTTCTTTCTTTCTTCTTTCGTTCTTCTCTATTTCTTCTCTCTTTCTTCTTTCTGTCTTCTTTCTTCCTTCTTTCTTCTTTCTTTCTTATTTCTAAATTCTTTCTAACTTCTTTCTAACTTCTTTCTTATTTCTTTCTTTCTGCATTCTTTCTTTCTTCCTTCTAACATCTTTCTAACTTCTTTCTAACTTGTTTCTTACTTCTTTCTTACTTCTTTCTTTCGTCTTTCTTACTTCTTTCTTACTTCTTTCTGACTTCTTTCTTACTTCTTTATTTCTTACTTCTTTCTCACTTCTTTCTTACTTCTTTCATACTTCTCTCTTCATTCCTTCTTACTTCATTTTTACTTCTTTCTTACTTCTTTCTTACTTCTTTCTTACTTCTTTCTTTCTTCTTTCTTTCTTCTCTATTTCTTCTCTCTTTCTTCTTTCTTTCTTCTTTTTTTCTTCTTTCTTTCTTACTTCTTTCTTACTTCTTTCTTACTTCTTTCGTACTTCTTTCTAACTTCTTTTTTCTTACTTCTTTCTTACTTCCTTCTTACTTCTTTCTTACTTCTTTCTTTCTTCTTTCTTAATTCTTTCTTTCTTCTTTCTTACTTCTTTCTTACTTCTTTCGTACTTCTTTCTTACTTCTCTCTTTCTTCTTTCTTTCTTCTTTCTTACGTCTTTCTTTCTTACTTCTTTCTTACATCTTTCTTACTTCTTTCTTACTTCTTTCTTACTTTTTTCTTACTTCTTTCTTACTTCTTTCTTACTTCTTTCTTACTTCTTTCTAACTTCTTTTTTCTTCTTTCTTCTTTCTTTCTTACTTCTTTCTTTCTTACTTCTTTCTTACTTCTTTCGTACTTCTTTCGTACTTCTTTCTTTCTTACTTCTTTCTTTCTTTCTTACTTCTTTCTTACTTCCTTCTTACTTATTTCTTACTTCTTTCTTACTTCTTTCTAACTTCTTTCTTACTTCTTTCTTACTTCTTTCTTTCTTTCTTCTTGCTTTCTTCTTTCTTTCTTACTTCTTTCTTACTTCTTTCTTTTTTACTTCTTTCTTTCTTCTTTCTTAATACTTTCTTTCTTTTTTCTTACTTCTTTCTTACTTCTTTCGTACTTCTTTCTTACTTCTCTCTTTCTTCTTTCTTTCTTCTTTCTTACGTCTTTCTTTCTTACTTCTTTCTTTCATCTTTCTTAATTCTTTCTTTCTTCTTTCTTACTTCTTTCTTACTTCTTTCGTACTTCTTTCTTACTTCTCTCTTCTTTCTTTCTTCTTTCTTACGTCTTTCTTTCTTACTTCTTTCTTACTTCTTTCTTTCTTCTTTCTTACTTCTTACTTTCTTCTTTCTTACTTCTTTCTTTCTTCTTTCTTGCTTCTTTCTTACTTCTTTCTGACTTCTTTCTTACTTCTTTATTTCTTACTTCTTTCTCACTTCTTTCTTACTTCTTTCTTACTTCTTTCTTCATTCCTTCTTACTTCTTTTTTACTTCTTTCTTACTTCTTTCTTACTTCTTTTTTCTTCTTCCTTTCTTCTTTCTTTCTTCTTTCTTTCTTACTTCTTTCTTACTTCTTTCTTTCTTACTTCTTTTTTACTTCTTTCTAACTTCTTTCTTTCTTCTTTCTTTCTTCTTTCGTTCTTACTTCTTTCTTACTTCTTTCTTTCTTACTTCTTTCTTACTTCTTTCGTACTTCTTTCTTACTTCTTTCTTTTTTTCTTTATTACTTCTTTCTTACTTCTTTCTTTCTTCTTTCTTACTTCTTCTTACTTCTTTCTTTCTTCTTTCTTAATTATTTCTTTCTTCTTTCTTACATCTTTCTTACTTCTTTCTTACTTATTTCTTACTTCTTTCGTCTTTCTTTCTTACTTCTTTCTTACTTCTTTCTTACTTCTTTCTTTCTTTCTTCTTGCTTTCTTCTTTCATTATTATTTCTAAATTCTTTCTAACTTCTTTCTAACTTCTTTCTTATTTCTTTCTTACTTCATTATTTCTTTCTTCTTTCTTACATCTTTCTAACATCTTTCTAACTTCTTTTTTACTTCTTTCTTACTTCTTTCTTACTTCTTTCTTACTTCTTTCTTTCTTACTTCTTTCTTACTTCTTTCGTACTTCTTTCTTTCTTACTTCTTTCTTACTTCTTTCTTACTTCTTTTTTACTTCTCTCTTACTTCTTTCTTACTTCTTTCTTACTTCTTTCTTACTTCTTTCTTACTTCTTTCGTACTTCTTTCTTACTTCTCTCTTTCTTCTTTCTTTCTTCTTTCTTACTTCTTTCTTACTTCTTACGTACTTATTTCTTACTTCTCTCTCTCTTTCTTTCTTCTTTCTTACTTCTTTCTTACTACTTTCTTACTTCATTCTTAATTCTTTCTTACTTCTTTCTTACTTCTTTCTGACTTCTTACTTCTTTCTTCTTTCTTTCTTAATTCTTTCTTACTTCTCTCTTACTTCTTTCTTACTTGTTTCTAACTTCTTTCATACTTCTTTCTTTCTTCTATCTTTCTTCTTTCTTTCTTACTTCTTTCTTACTTCTTTCTTTCTTACTTCTTTCTTCTTTCGTACTTCATTCTTACTTCTTTCTCCTTTCTTTCTTACTTCTTTCTTACTTCTTTCTTACTTCTTTCTTACTTCTTTCTTACTTCTTTCTTTCTTCTTTCTTAATTCTTTCTTTCTTCTTTCTTACTTCTTTCTTACTTCTTTCGTACTTCTTTCTTACTTCTCTCTTTCTTCTTTCTTTCTTCTTTCTTACTTCTTTCTTACTTCTTTCTTACTTCTTTCTTACTTCTTTCTTACTTCTTTCTTACTTCTTTCTAACTTCTTTTTTCTTCTTTCTTTCTTCTTTCTTTCTTACTTCTTTCTTTCTTACTTCTTTCTTACTTCTTTCTTACTTCTTTCTTTCTTCTTTCTTACTTCTTTCTAACTTCTTTCTTATTTCTTTCTTACTTCTTTCTTTCTTTCTTCTTGCTTTCTTCTTTCTTTCTTACTTCTTTCTTACTTCTTTTTTACTTCTCTCTTACTTCTTTCTTACTTCTTTCTTTCTTCTTTCTTTCTTCTTTCATTCTTACTTCTTTCTTTCTTCTTTCTTACTTCTTTCTTTCTTCTTTCTTACTTCTTTCTTACTTCTTTCTTTCTTCTTTCTCACTTCTTTCTTACTTCTTTCTTACTTCTTTCTTCATTCCTTCTTACTTCTTTTTTACTTCTTTCTTACTTCTTTCTTACTTCTTTCTTACTTCTTTCTTTCTTCTTTCTTACTTCTTTCTTACTTCTTTCTTATTTCTTTCTTACTTCTTTCTAACTTCTTTTTTCTTCTTTCTTCTTTCTTTCTTACTTCTTTCTTTCTTACTTCTTTCTTACTTCTTTCGTACTTCTTTCGTACTTCTATCTTTCTTACTTCTTTCTTTCTTTCTTACTTCTTTCTTACTTCTTTCGTACTTCTTTCTTTTTTCTTTCTTACTTCTTTCTTACTTCTTTCTTACTTCTTTCTTTCTTACTTCTTTCTTTCTTCTTTCTTAATTCTTTCTTTCTTCTTTCTTACTTCTTTCTTACTTCTTTCGTACTTCTTTCTTACTTCTCTCTTTCTTCTTTCTTTCTTCTTTCTTACGTCTTTCTTTCTTACTTCTTTGCTTCATCTTTCTTAATTCTTTCTTTCTTCTTTCTTACTTCTTTCTTACTTCTTTCGTACTTCTTTCTTACTTCTCTCTTTCTTCTTTCTTTCTTCTTTCTTACGTCTTTCTTTCTTACTTCTTTCTTACTTCTTTCTTCTTTCTTTCCTCTTTCTTACTTCTTACTTTCTTCTTTCTTACTTCTTTCTTCCTTCTTTCTGACTTCTTCTTACTTCTTTATTTCTTACTTCTTTCTCACTTCTTTCTTACTTCTTTCTTCATTCCTTCTTACTTCTTTTTTACTTCTTTCTTACTTCTTTCTTACTTCTTTCTTCTTTCTTTCTTCTTTCTTTCCTCCCTATTTCTTCTCTCTTTCTTCTTTCTTTCTTCTTTCTTTCTTCTTTCTTTCTTACTTCTTTCTTATTACTTTCTTACTTCTTTTTTACTTCTTTCGTACTTCTTTCTTACTTCTTTCTTTCTTACTTCTTTCTTACTTCTTTCTTACTTCTTTCTTTCTTCTTTCTTACTTCTTTCTTTCTTCTTTCTTACTTCTTTCTTACTTCTTGCTTACTTCTTTCTTACTTATTTCTGACTTCTTTCTTACTTCTTTCTTCTTTCTTTCTTATTTCCTTCTTACTTCATTCTTACTTCTTTCTTACTTCTTTCTAACTTCTTTCTTACCTCTTTCTTACTTCTTTCTAAGTTCTTTCTTTCTTCTTGCTTTCTTCTTGCTTTCTTCTTTCTTTCTTACTTCTTTCTTATTTCTTTCTTTATTACTTCTTTCTTACGTCTTTTTTACTTCTTTCTTGCTTCTTTCTAACTTCTTCCTTTCTTCTTTCTTTCTTCTTTCATTCTTACTTCTTTCTTACTTCTTCCTTTCTTACTTCTTTCTTACTTCTTTCTTACTTCGTTTGTACTTCTTTATTACTTCTTTCTTTCTTACTACTTTCTTACTTCTTTCTTTCTTCTTTCATTCTTATTTATTTCTTTCTTCATTCTTACTTCTTTCTTCTTTCTTTCTTACTTCTTTCTTACTTCTTTCTTACTTCTTCCTTAATTCTTTCTTACTTCTTTCTAACTTCTTTTTTCTTCTTTCTTTCTTCTTTCTTTCTTCTTTCTTTCTCACTTCTTTCTTATTACTTTCTTACTTCTTTCTTACTTCTTTCGTACTTTTTTGTTACTTCTTTCTTTCTTACTTCTTTCTTACTTCTTTCTTACTACTTTCTTACTTCTTTCTTCTTTTTTTCTTAATTCTTCCTTACTTCTTTCTTAATTTTTATTACTTCTTTCTTTCTTCTTTCTTACTTCTTTCTTTCTTTTTTCTTACTTCTTTCTTTCTTCATTCTTACTTCTTTCTTACTTCTTTCTGACTTCTTTCTTACTTCTTTCCTACTTCTTTCTTACTTCTTTCTTACTTCTTTCTTCTTTCTTTCTTCTTTCTTACTTCTTTCTTACTTTTTATTACTTCTTTCTTTCTTCTTTCTTACTTCTTTCTTTCTTTTTTCTTACTTCTTTCTTTCTTCTTTCTTACTTCTTTCTTACTTCTTTCTGACTTCTTTCTTACTTCTTTCTTCTTTCTTTCTTACTTCTTACTTACTTCTTTCATACTTCTTTCTTTCTTACTTCTTTCTTACTTCTTTCTTAATTCGTTCTTCTTTCTTACTTCTTTCTTACTTCTTTCTTACTTCTTTCTTACTTCTTTCTCTCTTTCTTCTTGCTATATTCTTTCTTTCTTATTTCTAAATTGTTTCTAACTTCTTTCTAACTTCTTTCTTATTTCTTTCTTACTTCTTTCTTACTTCTTTCTTACTTCTTTCTTACTTCTTTCTTACTTCTTTCTTACTTCTTTCTTACTTCTTTCTTACTTCTTTCTTACTTCTTTCTTACTTCTTTCTTACTTCTTTCTAACTTCTTTTTTCTTCTTTCTTTCTTCTTTCTTTCTTCTTTCTTTCTTCTTTCTTTCTTACTTCTTTCTTACTCCTTTCTTACTTCTTTCTTACTTCTTTCGTACTTCTTTCTTACTTCTTTCTTTCTTCTTTCTTAATTCTTTCTTCTTTCTTTCTTACTTCTTTCTTACTCTTTTCTTACTTCTTTCTTACTTCTTTCGTACTTCTTTCTTACTTCTTTCTTTCTTACTTCTTTCTTTCTTCTTTATTACTTCTTACTTTCTTCTTTCTTACTTCTTTCTTAATTCTTTCTTACTTCTTTCTTACTTCTTTCTTCATTCCTTCTTACTTCTTTTTACTTCTTTCTTACTTCTTTCTTACTTCTTTCTTACTTCTTTCTTACTTCTTTCTTTCTTCTTTCATTCTTCTCTATTTCTTCTCTCTTTCTTCTTTCTGTGTTCTTTCTTTCTTCTTTCTTTCTTCTTTCTTTCTTCTTTCTTTCTTATTCTTAAATTCTTTCTAACTTCTTTCTAACTTCTTTCTTACTTCGTTCTTACTTCTTTCTTACTTCTTTCTTTCTTTCTTGCTTTCTTCTTTCTTCTTTCTTTCTTCTTTCTTTCTTACTTCTTTCTTACTTCTTTCTTACTTCTTTCTTACTTTCTTCTTGCTTTCTCCTTTCTTTCTTATTTCTAAATTCGTTCTAACTTCTTTCTAACTTCTCTCTTATTACTTTCTTACTTCATTCTTTCTTCCTTCTTTCTTACATCTTTCTAACTACTTTCTAACTTCTTTCTTACTTCTTTCTTACTTCTTTCTTACTTCTTTCTTACTTCTTTCTAACTTCTTTTTTCTTCTTTTTTCTTCTTTCTTCCTTCTTTCTTTCTTACTTCTTTCTTACTCCTTTCTTACTTCTTTCTTACTTCTTTCGTACTTCTTTCTTACTTCTTTCTTTCTTACTTCTTTCTTACTTCTTTCTTACCTCTTTCTTACTTCTTTCTTCTTTCTTTCTTACTTCTTTCTTAGTTCTTTCTTACTTTTTATTACTTCTTTCTTTCTTCTTTCTTACTTCTTTCTTTCTTTTTTCTTACCTCTTTCTTTCTTCTTACTTCTTTCTTACTTCTTTCTGACTTCTTTCTTACTTCTTTCTTACTTCTTTCTGACTTCTTTCTTACTTCTTTCTAACTTCTTTTTTCTTCTTTCTTTCTTCTTTCTTTCTTCTTTCTTTCTTCCTTCTTTCTTACTCCTTTCTTACTTCTTTCTTACTTCTTTCTTACTTCTTTCTTACTTCTTTCTTCTTTCTTTCTTACTTCTTTCTTTCTTACTTCTTTCTTACTTTTTATTACTTCTTTCCTACTTCTTTCTTACTTCTTTCTTACTTCTTTCTTCTTTCTTTCATACTTCTTTCTTACTTCTTTCTTACTTCTTTCTTACTTCTTCCTTACTTCTTTCTTACTTCTTTCTAACTTCTTTTTTCTTCTTTCTTTCTTCTTTCTATCTTCTTTCTTTCTTACTTCTTTCTTATTACTTTCTTACTTCTTTCTTACTTCTTTCGTACTTCTTTCTTACTTTTTTCTTTCTTACTTCTTTCTTACTTCTTTCTTCTTTCTTTCTTACTTCTTTCTTTCTTCTTTCTTACTTCTTTCTTACTTCTTTCTTTCTTTTTTCTTACTTCTTTCTTTCTTCTTTCTTACTTCTTTCTTACTTCTTTCTGACTTCTTTCTTAATTTTTTCTTACTTCTTTCTTACTTCTTTCTTACTTCTTTCTTACTTCTTTCTTACTTCTTTCTTACTTCTTTCTTACTTCTTTCTAACTTCTTTTTTCTTCTTTCTCTCTTCTTTCTTTCTTCTTTCTTTCTTACTTCTTTCTTACTCCTTTCTTTACTTCTTTCTTACTTCTTTCGTACTTCTTTCTTACTTCTTTCTTTCTTACTTCTTTCTTACTTCTTTCTTACTTCTTTCCTACTTCTTTCTTACTTCTTTCTTACTTCTTTTTTCTTTCTTTCTTACTTCTTTCTTACATCTTTCTTACTTTTTATTACTTCTTTCCTTCTTCTTTCTTACTTCTTTCTTACTCCTTTCTTCTTTCTTACTTCTTTCTTACTTCTTTCTTCTTTCTTACTTCTTTCTTACTTCTTTCTAACTTCTTTTTTCTTCTTTCTTTCTTCTTTCTTTCCTCTTTCTTTCCTTCTTCTTTCTTACTCCTTTCTTACTTCTTTCTTACTTCTTTCGTACTTCTTTCTTACTTCTTTCTTTCTTACTTCTTTCTTACTTCTTTCTTACTTCTTTCTTTCTTTTTTCTTACTTCTTTCTTACTTCTTTCTTCTTTCTTTCTTACTTCTTTCTTACTTCTTTCTTACTTTTTATTACTTCTTTCTTTCTTCTTTCTTACTTCTTTCTTTCTTTTTTCTTACTTCTTTCTTTCTTCTTTCTTACTTCTTTCTTACTTCTTTCTGACTTCTTTCTTACTTCTTTCTTACTCCTTTCTTACTTCTTTCTTACTTCTTTCGTACTTCTTTCTTACTTCTTTCTTTCTTACTTCTTTCTTACTTCTTTGTTACTTCTTTCTTACTTCTTTCTTACTTCTTTCTAACTTCTTTTTTCTTCTTTCTTTCTTCTTTCTTTCTTCTTTCTTTCTTACTTCTTTCTTACTCCTTTCTTACTTCTTTCTTACTTCTTTCGTAATTCTTTCTTACTTCTTTCTTTCTTACTTCTTTCTTACTTCTTTGTTACTTCTTTCTTACTTCTTTCTTCTTTCTTTCTTACTTCTTTCTTACTTCTTTCTTACTTTTTATTACTTCTTTCTTTATTCTTTCTTGCTTCTTTCTTTCTTCTTTCTTACTTCTTTCTTACTTCTTTCTTCATTCCTTCTTACTTCTTTTTTACTTCTTTCTTACTTCTTTCTTACTTCTTTCTTTCTTCTTTCGTTCTTCTCTATTTCTTCTCTCTTTCTTCTTTCTGTCTTCTTTCTTCCTTCTTTCTTCTTTCTTTCTTATTTCTAAATTCTTTCTAACTTCTTTCTAACTTCTTTCTTATTTCTTTCTTTCTGCATTCTTTCTTTCTTCCTTCTAACATCTTTCTAACTTCTTTCTAACTTGTTTCTTACTTCTTTCTTACTTCTTTCTGACTTCTTTCTTACTTCTTTATTTCTTACTTCTTTCTCACTTCTTTCTTACTTCTTTCATACTTCTCTCTTCATTCCTTCTTACTTCATTTTTACTTCTTTCTTACTTCTTTCTTACTTCTTTCTTACTTCTTTCTTTCTTCTTTCTTTCTTCTCTATTTCTTCTCTCTTTCTTCTTTCTTTCTTCTTTTTTTCTTCTTTCTTTCTTACTTCTTTCTTACTTCTTTCTTACTTCTTTCGTACTTCTTTCTAACTTCTTTTTTCTTACTTCTTTCTTACTTCCTTCTTACTTCTTTCTTACTTCTTTCTTTCTTCTTTCTTAATTCTTTCTTTCTTCTTTCTTACTTCTTTCTTACTTCTTTCGTACTTCTTTCTTACTTCTCTCTTTCTTCTTTCTTTCTTCTTTCTTACGTCTTTCTTTCTTACTTCTTTCTTACATCTTTCTTACTTCTTTCTTACTTCATTCTTACTTTTTTCTTACTTCTTTCTTACTTCTTTCTTACTTCTTTCTTACTTCTTTCTAACTTCTTTTTTCTTCTTTCTTCTTTCTTTCTTACTTCTTTCTTTCTTACTTCTTTCTTACTTCTTTCGTACTTCTTTCGTACTTCTTTCTTTCTTACTTCTTTCTTTCTTTCTTACTTCTTTCTTACTTCTTTCTTACTTATTTCTTACTTCTTTCTTACTTCTTTCTAACTTCTTTCTTACTTCTTTCTTACTTCTTTCTTTCTTTCTTCTTGCTTTCTTCTTTCTTTCTTACTTCTTTCTTACTTCTTTCTTTCTTACTTCTTTCTTTCATCTTTCTTAATTCTTTCTTTCTTCTTTCTTACTTCTTTCTTACTTCTTTCGTACTTCTTTCTTACTTCTCTCTTCTTTCTTTCTTCTTTCTTACGTCTTTCTTTCTTACTTCTTTCTTACTTCTTTCTTTCTTCTTTCTTACTTCTTACTTTCTTCTTTCTTACTTATTTCTTTCTTCTTTCTTACTTCTTTCTTACTTCTTTCTGACTTCTTTCTTACTTCTTTATTTCTTACTTCTTTCTCACTTCTTTCTTACTTCTTTCTTACTTCTTTCTTCATTCCTTCTTACTTCTTTTTTACTTCTTTCTTACTTCTTTCTTACTTCTTTTTTCTTCTTCCTTTCTTCTTTCTTTCTTCTTTCTTTCTTACTTCTTTCTTACTTCTTTCTTTCTTACTTCTTTTTTACTTCTTTCTAACTTCTTTCTTTCTTCTTTCTTTCTTCTTTCGTTCTTACTTCTTTCTTACTTCTTTCTTTCTTACTTCTTTCTTACTTCTTTCGTACTTCTTTCTTACTTCTTTCTTTTTTTCTTTATTACTTCTTTCTTACTTCTTTCTTTCTTCTTTCTTACTTCTTCTTACTTCTTTCTTTCTTCTTTCTTAATTATTTCTTTCTTCTTTCTTACATCTTTCTTACTTCTTTCTTACTTATTTCTTACTTCTTTCGTCTTTCTTTCTTACTTCTTTCTTACTTCTTTCTTACTTCTTTCTTACTTCTTTCTTTCTTTCTTCTTGCTTTCTTCTTTCATTATTATTTCTAAATTCTTTCTAACTTCTTTCTAACTTCTTTCTTATTTCTTTCTTACTTCATTATTTCTTTCTTCTTTCTTACATCTTTCTAACTTCTTTCTAACTTCTTTTTTACTTCTTTCTTACTTCTTTCTTACTTCTTTCTTACTTCTTTCTTTCTTACTTCTTTCTTACTTCTTTCGTACTTCTTTCTTTCTTACTTCTTTCTTACTTCTTTCTTACCTCTTTCTTATTTTTTTCTTTCTTTCTTCTTGCTTTCTTCTTTCTTTCTTACTTCTTTCTTACTTCTTTCTTACTTCTTTTTTACTTCTCTCTTACTTCTTTCTTACTTCTTTCTTACTTCTTTCTTACTTCTTTCTTACTTCTTTCGTACTTCTTTCTTACTTCTCTCTTTCTTCTTTCTTTCTTCTTTCTTACTTCTTTCTTACTTCTTACGTACTTATTTCTTACTTCTCTCTCTCTTTCTTTCTTCTTTCTTACTTCTTTCTTACTACTTTCTTACTTCATTCTTAATTATTTCTTACTTCTTTCTTACTTCTTTCTGACTTCTTACTTCTTTCTTCTTTCTTTCTTAATTCTTTCTTACTTCTCTCTTACTTCTTTCTTACTTGTTTCTAACTTCTTTCATACTTCTTTCTTTCTTCTATCTTTCTTCTTTCTTTCTTACTTCTTTCTTACTTCTTTCTTTCTTACTTCTTTCTTCTTTCGTACTTCATTCTTACTTCTTTCTCCTTTCTTTCTTACTTCTTTCTTACTTCTTTCTTACTTCTTTCTTACTTCTTTCTTTCTTCTTTCTTAATTCTTTCTTTCTTCTTTCTTACTTCTTTCTTACTTCTTTCGTACTTCTTTCTTACTTCTCTCTTTCTTCTTTCTTTCTTCTTTCTTACTTCTTTCTTACTTCTTTCTTACTTCTTTCTTACTTCTTTCTTACTTCTTTCTTACTTCTTTCTAACTTCTTTTTTCTTCTTTCTTTCTTCTTTCTTTCTTACTTCTTTCTTTCTTACTTCTTTCTTACTTCTTTCTTACTTCTTTCTTTCTTCTTTCTTACTTCTTTCTAACTTCTTTCTTATTTCTTTCTTACTTCTTTCTTTCTTTCTTCTTGCTTTCTTCTTTCTTTCTTACTTCTTTCTTACTTCTTTTTTACTTCTCTCTTACTTCTTTCTTACTTCTTTCTTTCTTCTTTCTTTCTTCTTTCATTCTTACTTCTTTCTTTCTTCTTTCTTACTTCTTTCGTTCTTCTTTCTTACTTCTTTCTTACTTCTTTCTTTCTTCTTTCTCACTTCTTTCTTACTTCTTTCTTACTTCTTTCTTCATTCCTTCTTACTTCTTTTTTACTTCTTTCTTACTTCTTTCTTACTTCTTTCTTACTTCTTTCTTTCTTCTTTCTTACTTCTTTCTTACTTCTTTCTTATTTCTTTCTTACTTCTTTCTAACTTCTTTTTTCTTCTTTCTTCTTTCTTTCTTACTTCTTTCTTTCTTACTTCTTTCTTACTTCTTTCGTACTTCTTTCGTACTTCTATCTTTCTTACTTCTTTCTTTCTTTCTTACTTCTTTCTTACTTCTTTCTTACTTCTTTCTTTTTTCTTTCTTACTTCTTTCTTACTTCTTTCTTACTTCTTTCTTTCTTACTTCTTTCTTTCTTCTTTCTTAATTCTTTCTTTCTTCTTTCTTACTTCTTTCTTACTTCTTTCGTACTTCTTTCTTACTTCTCTCTTTCTTCTTTCTTTCTTCTTTCTTACGTCTTTCTTTCTTACTTCTTTGCTTCATCTTTCTTAATTCTTTCTTTCTTCTTTCTTACTTCTTTCTTACTTCTTTCGTACTTCTTTCTTACTTCTCTCTTTCTTCTTTCTTTCTTCTTTATTACGTCTTTCTTTCTTACTTCTTTCTTACTTCTTTCTTCTTTCTTTCTTCTTTCTTACTTCTTACTTTCTTCTTTCTTACTTCTTTCTTTCTTCTTTCTTACTTCTTTCTTATTTCTTTCTGACTTCTTTCTTACTTCTTTATTTCTTACTTCTTTCTCACTTCTTTCTTACTTCTTTCTTACTTCTTTCTTCATTCCTTCTTACTTCTTTTTTACTTCTTTCTTACTTCTTTCTTACTTCTTTCGTACTTCTTTCTTACTTCTTTCTTACTTCTTTCTTACTTCTTTCTAACTTCTTTTTTCTTCTTTCTTCTTTCTTACTTCTTTCTTACTTCTTTCGTCTTTCTTTCTTACTTCTTTCTTACTTCTTTCTTACTTCTTTCTTACTTCGTTCTTTCTTTCTTCTTGCTTTCTTCTTTCATTCTTATTTCTAAATTCTTTCTAACTTCTTTCTTATTTCTTTCTTACTTCATTATTTCTTTCTTCTTTCTTACATCTTTCTAACTTCTTTCTAACTTCTTTCTTTCTTCTTTCTTACTTCTTACTTTCTTCTTTCTTACTTCTTTCTTACTTCTTTCTTACTTCTTTCTTACTTCTTTCTGACTTCTTACTTCTTTCTTCTTTCTTTCTTTCTTCTTTCTTACTTCTTTCTTACTTCTTTCTTACTTCTTTCTTACTTCTTTCGTACTTCTTTCTTACTTCTCTCTTTCTTCTTTCTTTCTTCTTTCTTACTTCTTTCTTACTTCTTACGTACTTATTTCTTACTTCTCTCTTTCTTTCTTTCTTCTTTCTTACTTCTTTCTTACTACTTTCTTACTTCATTCTTAATTCTTTCTTACTTCTTTCTTACTTCTTTCTGACTTCTTACTTCTTTCTTCTTTCTTTCTTAATTCTTTCTTACTTCTCTCTTACTTCTTTCTTACTTCTTTCTAACTTCTTTCATATTTCTTTCTTTCTTCTATCTTTCTTCTTTCTTTCTTACTTCTTTCTTACTTCTTTCTTTCTTACTTCTTTCTTCTTTCGTACTTCATTCTTACTTCTTTCTCCTTTCTTTCTTACTTCTTTCTTACTTCTTTCTTTCTTCTTTCTTAATTCTTTCTTTCTTCTTTCTTACTTCTTTCTTACTTCTTTCGTACTTCTTTCTTACTTCTCTCTTTCTTCTTTCTTTCTTCTTTCTTACTTCTTTCTTACTTCTTTCTTACTTCTTTCTTACTTCTTTCTTACTTCTTTCTTACTTCTTTCTAACTTCTGTTTTCTTCTTTCTTTCTTCTTTCTTTCTTACTTCTTTCTTTCTTACTTCTTTCTTACTTCTTTCTTACTTCTTTATTTCTTCTTTCTTACTTCTTACTAACTTCTTTCTTATTTCTTTCTTACTTCTTTCTTTCTTTCTTCTTGCTTTCTTCTTTCTTTCTTACTTCTTTCTTACTTCTTTTTTACTTCTCTCTTACTTCTTTCTTACTTCTTTCTTTCTTCTTTCTTTCTTCTTTCATTCTTACTTCTTTCTTTCTTCTTTCTTACTTCTTTCTTCTTTCTTTCTTACTTCTTTCTTTCTTCTTTCTTACTTCTTTCTTACTTCTTTCTTTCTTCTTTCTTACTTCTTTCTTTCTTCTTTCTTACTTCTTTCTTTCTTCTTTCTTACTTCTTTCTTACTTCTTTCTGACTTCTTTCTTACTTCTTTATTTCTTACTTCTTTCTCACTTCTTTCTTACTTCTTTCTTACTTCTTTCTTCATTCCTTCTTACTTCTTTTTTACTTCTTTCTTACTTCTTTCTTTCTTCTTTCTTACTTCTTTCTTACTTCTTTCTTACTTCTTTCTTACTTCTTTCTAACTTCTTTTTTCTTCTTTCTTCTTTCTTTCTTACTTCTTTCTTTCTTACTTCTTTCTTACTTCTTTCGTACTTCTTTCGTACTTCTTTCTTTCTTACTTCTTTCTTTCTTTCTTACTTCTTTCTTACTTCTTTCTTACTTATTTCTTACTTCTTTCTTACTTCTTCCTAACTTCTTTCTTACTTCTTTCTTCTTTCTTTCTTTCTTTCTTCTTGCTTTCTTCTTTCTTTCTTACTTCTTTCTTACTTCTTTCTTTCTTACTTCTTTCTTAATTCTTTCTTTCTTCTTTCTTACTTCTTTCTTACTTCTTTCGTACTTCTTTCTTACTTCTCTCTTTCTTCTTTCTTTCTTCTTTCTTATGTCTTTCTTTTTTACTTCTTTCTTTCATCTTTCTTAATTCTTTCTTTCTTCTTTCTTACTTCTTTCTTACTTCTTTCGTACTTCTTTCTTACTTCTCTCTTTCTTCTTTCTTTCTTCTTTCTTACGTCTTTTTTTCTTACTTCTTTCTTACTTCTTTCTTCTTTCTTTCTTCTTTCTTACTTCTTACTTTCTTCTTTCTTACTTCTTTCTTTCTTCTTTCTTACTTCTTTCTTACTTCTTTCTGACTTCTTTCTTACTTCTTTATTTCTTACTTCTTTCTCACTTCTTTCTTACTTCTTTCTTACTTCTTTCTTCATTCCTTCTTACTTCTTTTTTACTTTTTTCTTACTTCTTTCTTACTTCTTTCTTACTTCTTTCTTTCTTCTTTCTTACTTCTTTCTTACTTCTTTCTTTCTTACTTCTTTCTTACTTCTTTCGTACTTCTTTCTTTCTTACTTCTTTCTTACTTCTTTCTTACCTCTTTCTTACTTCTTTCTTTCTTTCTTCTTGCTTTCTTCTTTCTTTCTTACTTCTTTCTTACTTCTTTCTTACTTCTTTTTTACTTCTCTCTTACTTCTTTCTTAATTCTTTCTTTCTTCTTTCTTTCTTCTTTCATTCTTACTTCTTTCTTTCTTCTTTCTTTCTTCTTTCTTTCTTACTTCTTTATTACTTCTTTCTTACTTCTTTCTTACTTCTTTCTTACTTCTTTATTACTTCTTTCGTACTTCTTTCTTACTTCTCTCTTTCTTCTTTCTTTCTACTTTCTTACTTCTTTCTTACTTCTTACGTACTTCTTTCTTTCTTACTTCTTTCTTACTTCTTTCTTACCTCTTTCTTACTTCTTTCTTTCTTTCTTCTTGCTTTCTTCTTTCTTTCTTACTTCTTTCTTACTTCTTTCTTTCTTACTTCTTTCTTCTTTCGTACTTCATTCTTACTTCTTTCTCCTTTCTTTCTTCCTTCTTTCTTACTTCTTTCTTACTATTTTCTTACTTCTTTCTTTCTTCTTTCTTAATTCTTTCTTTCTTCTTTCTTACTTCTTTCTTACTTCTTTCGTACTTCTTTCTTACTTCTCTCTTTCTTCTTTCTTTCTTCTTTCTTACTTCTTTCTTACTTCTTTCTTACTTCTTTCTTACTTCTTTCTTACTTCTTTCTAACTTCTTTTTTCTTCTTTTTTTCTTCTTTCTTTCTTACTTCTTTCTTTCTTACTTCTTTCTTACTTCTTTCTTACTTCTTTCTTTCTTCTTTCTTACTTCTTTCTAACTTCTTTCTTATTTCTTTCTTACTTCTTCCTTTCTTTCTTCTTGCTTTCTTCTTTCTTTCTTACTTCTTTCTTACTTCTTTCTTACTTCTTTTTTACTTCTCTCTTACTTCTTTCTTACTTCTTTCTTTCTTCTTTCTTTCTTCTTTCATTCTTACTTCTTTCTTACTTCTTTCTTTCTTACTTCTTTCTTAGTTCTTTCTTTCTTCTTTCTTTCTTACTTCTTTCTTACTTCTTTCTTACTTCTTTCTTACTTCTTTCTTTCTTCTTTCTTACTTCTTTCTTTCTTCTTTCTTACTTCTTTCTTTCTTCTTTCTTACTTCTTTCTTACTTCTTTCTGACTTCTTTCTTACTTCTTTATTTCTTAATTCTTTCTCACTTCTTTCTTACTTCTTTCTTACTTCTTTCTTCATTCCTTCTTACTTCTTTTTTACTTCTTTCTTACTTCTTTCTTACTTCTTTCTTACTTCTTTCTTTCTTCTTTCTTACTTCTTTCTTACTTCTTTCTTACTTCTTTCTTACTTCTTTCTTACTTCTTTCTTACTTCTTTCTAACTTCTGTTTTCTTCTTTCTTTCTTCTTTCTTTCTTACTTCTTTCTTTCTTACTTCTTTCTTACTTCTTTCTTACTTCTTTATTTCTTCTTTCTTACTTCTTACTAACTTCTTTCTTATTTCTTTCTTACTTCTTTCTTTCTTTCTTCTTGCTTTCTTCTTTCTTTCTTACTTCTTTCTTACTTCTTTTTTACTTCTCTCTTACTTCTTTCTTACTTCTTTCTTTCTTCTTTCTTTCTTCTTTCATTCTTACTTCTTTCTTTCTTCTTTCTTACTTCTTTCTTCTTTCTTTCTTACTTCTTTCTTTCTTCTTTCTTACTTCTTTCTTACTTCTTTCTTTCTTCTTTCTTACTTCTTTCTTTCTTCTTTCTTACTTCTTTCTTTCTTCTTTCTTACTTCTTTCTTACTTCTTTCTGACTTCTTTCTTACTTCTTTATTTCTTACTTCTTTCTCACTTCTTTCTTACTTCTTTCTTACTTCTTTCTTCATTCCTTCTTACTTCTTTTTTACTTCTTTCTTACTTCTTTCTTTCTTCTTTCTTACTTCTTTCTTACTTCTTTCTTACTTCTTTCTTACTTCTTTCTAACTTCTTTTTTCTTCTTTCTTCTTTCTTTCTTACTTCTTTCTTTCTTACTTCTTTCTTACTTCTTTCGTACTTCTTTCGTACTTCTTTCTTTCTTACTTCTTTCTTTCTTT
The DNA here is from genome assembly GCF_036013475.1 of Columba livia. NCBI lineage: Eukaryota > Metazoa > Chordata > Aves > Columbiformes > Columbidae > Columba > Columba livia. Next base: position 45,373 of record NW_027043303.1, read on the forward strand.
CTTACTTCTTTCTTACTTCTTTCTTACTTATTTCTTACTTCTTTCTTACTTCTTCCTAACTTCTTTCTTACTTCTTTCTTCTTTCTTTCTTTCTTTCTTCTTGCTTTCTTCTTTCTTTCTTACTTCTTTCTTACTTCTTTCTTTCTTACTTCTTTCTTAATTCTTTCTTTCTTCTTTCTTACTTCTTTCTTACTTCTTTCGTACTTCTTTCTTACTTCTCTCTTTCTTCTTTCTTTCTTCTTTCTTATGTCTTTCTTTTTTACTTCTTTCTTTCATCTTTCTTAATTCTTTCTTTCTTCTTTCTTACTTCTTTCTTACTTCTTTCGTACTTCTTTCTTACTTCTCTCTTTCTTCTTTCTTTCTTCTTTCTTACGTCTTTTTTTCTTACTTCTTTCTTACTTCTTTCTTCTTTCTTTCTTCTTTCTTACTTCTTACTTTCTTCTTTCTTACTTCTTTCTTTCTTCTTTCTTACTTCTTTCTTACTTCTTTCTGACTTCTTTCTTACTTCTTTATTTCTTACTTCTTTCTCACTTCTTTCTTACTTCTTTCTTACTTCTTTCTTCATTCCTTCTTACTTCTTTTTTACTTTTTTCTTACTTCTTTCTTACTTCTTTCTTACTTCTTTCTTTCTTCTTTCTTACTTCTTTCTTACTTCTTTCTTTCTTACTTCTTTCTTACTTCTTTCGTACTTCTTTCTTTCTTACTTCTTTCTTACTTCTTTCTTACCTCTTTCTTACTTCTTTCTTTCTTTCTTCTTGCTTTCTTCTTTCTTTCTTACTTCTTTCTTACTTCTTTCTTACTTCTTTTTTACTTCTCTCTTACTTCTTTCTTAATTCTTTCTTTCTTCTTTCTTTCTTCTTTCATTCTTACTTCTTTCTTTCTTCTTTCTTTCTTCTTTCTTTCTTACTTCTTTATTACTTCTTTCTTACTTCTTTCTTACTTCTTTCTTACTTCTTTATTACTTCTTTCGTACTTCTTTCTTACTTCTCTCTTTCTTCTTTCTTTCTACTTTCTTACTTCTTTCTTACTTCTTACGTACTTCTTTCTTTCTTACTTCTTTCTTACTTCTTTCTTACCTCTTTCTTACTTCTTTCTTTCTTTCTTCTTGCTTTCTTCTTTCTTTCTTACTTCTTTCTTACTTCTTTCTTTCTTACTTCTTTCTTCTTTCGTACTTCATTCTTACTTCTTTCTCCTTTCTTTCTTCCTTCTTTCTTACTTCTTTCTTACTATTTTCTTACTTCTTTCTTTCTTCTTTCTTAATTCTTTCTTTCTTCTTTCTTACTTCTTTCTTACTTCTTTCGTACTTCTTTCTTACTTCTCTCTTTCTTCTTTCTTTCTTCTTTCTTACTTCTTTCTTACTTCTTTCTTACTTCTTTCTTACTTCTTTCTTACTTCTTTCTAACTTCTTTTTTCTTCTTTTTTTCTTCTTTCTTTCTTACTTCTTTCTTTCTTACTTCTTTCTTACTTCTTTCTTACTTCTTTCTTTCTTCTTTCTTACTTCTTTCTAACTTCTTTCTTATTTCTTTCTTACTTCTTCCTTTCTTTCTTCTTGCTTTCTTCTTTCTTTCTTACTTCTTTCTTACTTCTTTCTTACTTCTTTTTTACTTCTCTCTTACTTCTTTCTTACTTCTTTCTTTCTTCTTTCTTTCTTCTTTCATTCTTACTTCTTTCTTACTTCTTTCTTTCTTACTTCTTTCTTAGTTCTTTCTTTCTTCTTTCTTTCTTACTTCTTTCTTACTTCTTTCTTACTTCTTTCTTACTTCTTTCTTTCTTCTTTCTTACTTCTTTCTTTCTTCTTTCTTACTTCTTTCTTTCTTCTTTCTTACTTCTTTCTTACTTCTTTCTGACTTCTTTCTTACTTCTTTATTTCTTAATTCTTTCTCACTTCTTTCTTACTTCTTTCTTACTTCTTTCTTCATTCCTTCTTACTTCTTTTTTACTTCTTTCTTACTTCTTTCTTACTTCTTTCTTACTTCTTTCTTTCTTCTTTCTTACTTCTTTCTTACTTATTTCTTACTTCTTTCTTACTTCTTTCTAACTTCTTTTTTCTTCTTTCTTCTTTCTTTCTTACTTCTTTCTTTCTTACTTCTTTCTTTCTTTCTTACTTCTTTCTTACTTATTTCTTACTTCTTTCTTACTTCTTTCTAACTTCTTTCTTACTTCTTTCTTCTTTCTTTCTTTCTTCTTGCTTTCTTCTTTCTTTCTTACTTCTTTCTTACTTATTTCTTTCTTACTTCTTTCTTTCTTCTTTCTTAATTCTTTCTTTCTTCTTTCTTACTTCTTTCTTACTTCTTTCGTACTTCTTTCTTACTTCTCTCTTTCTTCTTTCTTTCTTCTTTCTTACGTCTTTCTTTCTTACTTCTTTCTTTCATCTTTCTTAATTCTTTCTTTCTTCTGTCTTACTTCTTTCTTACTTCTTTCGTACTTCTTTCTTACTTCTCTCTTTCTTCTTTCTTTTTTCTTTCTTACGTCTTTCTTTCTTACTTCTTTCTTACTTCTTTCTTCTTTCTTTCTTCTTTCTTACTTCTTACTTTCTTCTTTCTTACTTCTTTTTTCTTCTTTCTTACTTCTTTCTTACTTCTTTCTGACTTCTTTCTTACTTCTTTATTTCTTACTTCTTTCTCACTTCTTTCTTACTTCTTTCTTACTTCTTTCTTCATTCCTTCTTACTTCTTTTTTACTTTTTTCTTACTTCTTTCTTACTTCTTTCTTACTTCTTTCTTTCTTCTTTCTTACTTCTTTCTTACTTCTTTCTTTCTTCTTTCTTACTTCTTACTTTCTTCTTTCTTACTTATTTCTTACTTCTTTCGTCTTTCTTTCTTACTTCTTTCTTACTTCTTTCTTACTTCTTTCTTACTTCTTTCTTTCTTTCTTCTTGCTTTCTTCTTTCATTCTTATTTCTAAATTCTTTCTAACTTCTTTCTAACTTCTTTCTTATTTCTTTCTTACTTCATTATTTCTTTCTTCTTTCTTACATCTTTCTAACTTCTTTCTAACTTCTTTTTTACTTCTTTCTTACTTCTTTCTTACTTCTTTCGTACTTCTTTCTTTGTTACTTCTTTCTTACTTCTTTCTTACCTCTTTCTTACTTCTTTCTTACTTCTTTCTTCTTTCTTTCTTACTTCTTTATTACTTCTTTCTTACTTCTTTCTTACTTCTTTCTTTCTTCTTTCTTACTTCTTACTTTCTTCTTTCTTACTTCTTTCTTACTTCTTTCTTACTTCTTTCCTACTTCTTTCTGACTTCTTACTTCTTTCTTCTTTCTTTCTTACTTCTTTATTACTTCTTTCTTACTTCTTTCTTACTTCTTTCTTTCTTACTTCTTTCTTACTTCTTTCGTACTTCTTTCTTACTTCTCTCTTTCTTCTTTCTTTCTACTTTCTTACTTCTTTCTTACTTCTTACGTACTTATTTCTTACTTCTCTCTTTCTTTCTTTCTTCTTTCTTACTTCTTTCTTACTACTTTCTTACTTCATTCTTAATTCTTTCTTACTTCTTTCTTACTTCTTTCTGACTTCTTACTTCTTTCTTCTTTCTTTCTTAATTCTTTCTTACTTCTCTCTTACTTCTTTCTTACTTCTTTCTAACTTCTTTCATACTTCTTTCTTTCTGCTATCTTTTTTCTTTCATTCTTACTTCTTTCTTACTTCTTTCTTTCTTACTTCTTTCTTCTTTCGTACTTCATTCTTACTTCTTTCTCTTTTCTTTCTTACTTCTTTCTTACGTCTTTCTTACTTCTTTCTTACTTCTTTCTTTCTTCTTTCTTAATTCTTTCTTTCTTCTTTCTTACTTCTTTCTTACTTCTTTCTTACCTCTTTCTTACTTCTTTCTTACTTCTTTCTAACTTCTTTTTTCTTCTTTCTTTCTTCTTTCTTTCTTACTTCTTTCTTTCTTACTTCTTTCTTACTTCTTTCGTACTTCTTTCGTACTTCTTTCTTTCTTACTTCTTTCTTTCTTCTTTCTTACTTCTTTCTTACTTCTTTCTGACTTCTTTCTTACTTCTTTATTTCTTACTTCTTTCTCACTTCTTTCTTACTTCTTTCTTACTTCTTTCCTCATTCCTTCTTACTTCTTTTTTACTTCTTTCTTACTTCTTTCTTACTTCTTTCTTACTTCTTTCTTTCTTCTTTCTTTCCTCTCTACTTCTTCTCTCTTTCTTCTTTCTTTCTTCTTTCTTCCTTCTTTCTTTCTTACTTCTTTCTTACTTCTTTCTTACTTCTTTCTTTCTTTCTTCTTGCTTTCTTCTTTCATTCTTATTTCTAAACTCTTTCTAACTTCTTTCTAACTTCTTTTTTATTTCTTTCTTACTTCATTCTTTTTTTCTTCTTTCTTACATATTTCTACCTTCTTTCTAACTTTTTTTTTACTTCTTTTTACTTCTTTCTTACTTCTTTCTTTCTTACTTCTTTCTTACTTCTTTCGTACTTCTTTCTTTCTTACCTCTTTCTTACTTCTTTCTTACTTCTTTCTTACTTCTTTCTTCTTTCTTTCTTACTTCTTTCTTACTTCTTTCTTACTTCTTTCTTACTTCTTTCTTTCTTCTTTCTTACTTCTTACTTTCTTCTTTCTTACTTCTTTCTTACTTCTTTATTACTTCTTTCTTACTTCTTTCTGACTTCTTACTTCTTTCTTCTTTCTTTCTTACTTCTTTCTTACTTCTTTCTTACTTCTTTCTTACTTCTTTCTTCTTTCTTTCTTACTTCTTTCTTACTTCTTTCTTACTTCTTTCTTACTTCTTTCTTTCTTCTTTCTTACTTCTTACTTTCTTCTTTCTTACTTCTTTCTTACTTCGTTCTTACTTCTTTCTTACTTCTTTCTGACTTCTTACTTCTTTCTTCTTTCTTTCTTACTTCTTTCTTACTTCTTTCTTACTTCTTTCTTACTTCTTTCTAACTTCTTTCTTCTTGCTTTCTTCTTTCTTTCTTACTTCTTTCTTTCTTCTTTCATTCTTACTTCTTTCTTACTTCTTTCTTACTTCTTTCATTCTTACTTCTTTCTTACTTCTTTCTTACTTCGTTTGTACTTCTTTATTACTTCTTTCTTTCTTACTTCTTTCTTACTTCTTTCTTTCTCCTTTCATTCTTATTTCTTTCTTAATTCTTTCTTACTTCTTTCTTACTTCTTTCTTACTTCTTTCTTACTTCTTTCTTACTTCTCTCTAACTTCTTTCTTCTTGATTTCTTCTTTCTTTCTTACTTCTTTCTTACTTCTTTCTTTCTTACTTCTTTCTTACTTCTTTCTTTCTTTCTTTCTTTCTTCTTTCTTCTTTCTTTCTTCTTTCTTTCTTACTTCTTTCTTACTTCTTTCTTACTTCTTTCTTTCTTCTTGCTTTCTTCTTTCTTTCTGATTTCTAAATTCTTTCTAACTTCTTTCTAACTTCTTTCTTATTTCTTTCTTACTTCATTCTTTCTTTCTTCTTTCTTACATCTTTCAAACTTCTTTCTAACTTCTTCCTTACTTGTTTCTTACTTCTTCCTTACTTCTTTCGTACTTCTTTCTTTCTTACTTCTTTCTTATTTCTTTCTTAATTCTTTCTTACTTCTTTCTTACTTCTTTCTTCTTTCTTTCTTACTTCTTTCTTACTTCTTTCTTACTTCTTTCTTTCCTCTTTCTTACTTCTTTCTTTCTTCTTTCTTACTTCTTTCTTACATCTTTCTTTCTTCTTTCTTTCTTACTTCTTTCTTACTTCTTTCTTACTTCTTTCTAACTTCTTTCTAACTTCTTTTTTACTTCTTTCTTACTTCTTTCTTACTTCTTTCTTACTTCTTTCTTTCTTACTTCTTTCTTACTTCTTTCGTACTTCTTTCTTTCTTACTTCTTTCTTACTTCTTTCTTACTTCTTTCTTACTTCTTTCTTCTTTCTTTCTTACTTCTTTCTTACTTCTTTCTTACTTCTTTCTTACTTCTTTCTTTCTTCTTTCTTACTTCTTACTTTCTTCTTTCTTACTTCTTTCTTACTTCTTTCTTACTTCTTTCTTACTTCTTTCTGACTTCTTTCTTTCTTCTTTCTTTCTTCTTTCATTCTTACTTCTTTCTTACTTCTTTCTTAATTCTTTCTTTCTTACTTCTTTCTTACTTCTTTCGTACTTCTTTCTTACTTCTTTCGTACTTCTTTCTTACTTCTTTCTTACTTCTTTCTTTCTTCTTTCTTAATTCTTTCTTTCTTCTTTCTTAATTCTTTCTTACTTCTTTCTTTCTTCTTTCTTAATTCTTTCTTTCTTCTTTCTTACTTCTTTCTTACTTCTTTCGTACTTATTTCTTACTTCTCTCTTTCTTTCTTTCTTCTTTCTTACTTCTTTCTTACTACTTTCTTACTTCTTTCTTCTTTCTTACTTCTTTCTTACTTCTTTCTTACTTCTTTCTTACTTCTTTCTTACTTCTTTCTTACTTCTTTCTTTCTTCTTACTTAATTCTTTCTTTCTTCTTTCTTACTTCTTTCTTACTTCTTTCGTACTTCTTTTTTACTTCTCTCTTTCTTCTTTCTTTCTTCTTTCTTACTTCTTTCTTTCTTACTGCTTTCTTCTTTCTTACTTCTTTCGTACTTCTTTTTTACTTCTCTCTTTCTTCTTTCTTTCTTCTTTCTTACTTCTTTCTTTCTTTCTTCTTTCTTACTTCTTTCTTACTTCTTTCTTACTTCTTTCTTACTTCTTCCTTACTTCTTTCTAACTTCTTTTTTCTTCTTTCTTTCTTCTTTCTTTCTTACTTCTTTCTTTCTTACTTCTTTCTTACTTCTTTCGTACTTCTTTCGTACTTCTTCTTTCTTACTTCTTTCTTACTTCTTTCTTACTTCTTTCTTACTTCTTTCTTACTTCTTTCTTACTTCTTTCTTCTCTTTCCTACTTCTTACTTACTTCTTTCTTACTTCTTTCTTACTTCTTTCTTTGTCCTTTCTTACTTCTTTCTTCTTTCTTACTTCATTCTTACTTCTTTCTTACTTCTTTCTTACTTCTTTCTGACTTCTTACTTCTTTCTTCTTTCTTTCTTACTTCTTTCTTACTTCTCTCTTACTTCTTTCTTACTTCTTTCCAACTTCTTTCTTACTTCTTTCTTTCTTCTATCTTTCTTCTTTCATTCTTACTTCTTTCTTACTACTTTCTTACTTCTTTCTTTCTTACTTCTTTCTTCTTTCGTACTTCATTCTTACTTCTTTCGCTTTTCTTTCTTACTTCTTTCTTACTTCTTTCTTACTTCTTTCTTACTTCTTTCTTACTTCTTTCTTACTTCTTTCTTTCTTCTTTCTTAATTCTTTCTTTCTTCTTTCTTACTTCTTTGTTACTTCTTTCGTACTTCTTTCTTACTTCTCTCTTTATTCTTTCTTTCTTCTTTCTTACTTCTTTCTTACTTCTTTCTTACTTCTTTCTTACTTCTTTCTTACTTCTTTCTTACTTCTTTCTTACTTCTTTCTAACTTCTTTTTTCTTCTTTCTTTATTCTTTCTTTCTTACTTCTTTCTTTCTTACTTCTTTCTTACTTCTTTCTTTCTTTCTTTCTTTCTTCTTTCTTCTTTCTTTCTTCTTTCTTTCTTACTTCTTTCTTACTTCTTTCTTACTTCTTTCTTTCTTCTTGCTTTCTCCTTTCTTTCTTATTTCTAAATTCGTTCTAACTTCTTTCTAACTTCTTTCTTATTTCTTTCTTACTTCATTCTTTCTTTCTTCTTTCTTACATCTTTCAAACTTCTTTCTAACTTCTTTATTACTTCTTTCTTACTTCTTCCTTACTTCTTTCGTACTTCTTTCTTTCTTACTTCTTTCTTACTTCTTTCTTAATTCTTTCTTACTTCTTTCTTACTTCTTTCTTACTTATTTCTTACTTCTTTCTTCTTTCATTCTTACTTCTTTCTTACTTCTTTCTTACTTCTTTCTTACTTCTTTCTTTCCTCTTTCTTACTTCTTTCTTTCTTCTTTCTTACTTCTTTCTTACTTCTTTCTTTCTTCTTTCTTTCTTACTTCTTTCTTACTTCTTTCTTACTTCTTTCTAACTTCTTTCTAACTTCTTTTTTACTTCTTTCTTACTTCTTTCTTACTTCTTTCTTACTTCTTTCTTTCTTACTTCTTTCTTACTTCTTTCGTACTTCTTTATTTCTTACTTCTTTCTTACTTCTTTCTTACTTCTTTCTTACTTCTTTCTTCTTTCTTCTTTCTTTCTTACTTCTTTATTACTTCTTTCTTACTTCTTTCTTACTTCTTTCTTACTTCTTTCTTACTTCTTTCTGACTTCTTACTTCTTTCTTCTTTCTTTCTTACTTCTTTCTTACTTCTTTCTAACTTCTTTCTAACTTCTTTCTTACTTCTTTCTTCTTTCTTTCTTCTTTCATTCTTACTTCTTTCTTACTTCTTTCTTAATTCTTTCTTTCTTACTTCTTTCTTACTTCTTTCGTACTTCTTTCTTACTTCTTTCGTACTTATTTCTTACTTCTTTCTTACTTCTTTCTTACTTCTTTCTTACTTCTTTCTTACTTCTTTCTTTCTTCTTTCTTAATTCTTTCTTTCTTCTTTCTTAATTCTTTCTTACTTCTTTCTTTCTTCTTTCTTAATTCTTTCTTTCTTCTTTCTTACTTCTTTCTTACTTCTTTCGCACTTATTTCTTACTTCTCTCTTTCTTTCTTTCTTCTTTCTTACTTCTTTCTTACTACTTTCTTACTTCTTTCTTACTTCTTTCTTACTTCTTTCTTACTTCTTTCTTAATTCTTTCTTTCTTCTTTCTTAATTCTTTCTGTCTTCTTTCTTTCTTCTTTCTTACTTCTTTCTTTCTTACTTCTTTCTTACTTCTTTCGTACTTCTTTCGTACTTCTTCTTTCTTACTTCTTTCTTACTTCTTTCTTACTTCTTTCTTACTTCTTTCTTACTTCTTTCTTCTCCTTTCTTACTTCTTTCTTCTCTTTCTTACTTCTTTCTTACTTCTTTCTTACTTCTTTCTTACTTCTTTCTTTGTTCTTTCTTACTTCTTTCTTCTTTCTTACTTCATTCTTACTTCTTTCTTACTTCTTTCTTACTTCTTTCTGACTTCTTACTTCTTTCTTCTTTCTTTCTTACTTCTTTCTTACTTCTCTCTTACTTCTTTCTTACTTCTTTCTAACTTCTTTCTTACTTCTTTCTTTCTTCTATCTTTCTTCTTTCATTCTTACTTCTTTCTTACTTCTTTCTTACTTCTTTCTTTCTTCTTTCTTACTTCTTTCTTACTTCTTTCTTTCTTCTTTCTTACTTCTTACTTTCTTCTTTCTTACTTATTTCTTACTTCTTTCGTCTTTCTTTCTTACTTCTTTCTTACTTCTTTCTTACTTCTTTCTTACTTCTTTCTTTCTTTCTTCTTGCTTTCTTCTTTCATTCTTATTTCTAAATTCTTTCTAACTTCTTTCTAACTTCTTTCTTATTTCTTTCTTACTTCATTATTTCTTTCTTCTTTCTTACATCTTTCTAACTTCTTTCTAACTTCTTTTTTACTTCTTTCTTACTTCTTTCTTACTTCTTTCGTACTTCTTTCTTTGTTACTTCTTTCTTACTTCTTTCTTACCTCTTTCTTACTTCTTTCTTACTTCTTTCTTCTTTCTTTCTTACTTCTTTATTACTTCTTTCTTACTTCTTTCTTACTTCTTTCTTTCTTCTTTCTTACTTCTTACTTTCTTCTTTCTTACTTCTTTCTTACTTCTTTCTTACTTCTTTCCTACTTCTTTCTGACTTCTTACTTCTTTCTTCTTTCTTTCTTACTTCTTTATTACTTCTTTCTTACTTCTTTCTTACTTCTTTCTTTCTTACTTCTTTCTTACTTCTTTCGTACTTCTTTCTTACTTCTCTCTTTCTTCTTTCTTTCTACTTTCTTACTTCTTTCTTACTTCTTACGTACTTATTTCTTACTTCTCTCTTTCTTTCTTTCTTCTTTCTTACTTCTTTCTTACTACTTTCTTACTTCATTCTTAATTCTTTCTTACTTCTTTCTTACTTCTTTCTGACTTCTAACTTCTTTCTTCTTTCTTTCTTAATTCTTTCTTACTTCTCTCTTACTTCTTTCTTACTTCTTTCTAACTTCTTTCATACTTCTTTCTTTCTGCTATCTTTTTTCTTTCATTCTTACTTCTTTCTTACTTCTTTCTTTCTTACTTCTTTCTTCTTTCGTACTTCATTCTTACTTCTTTCTCTTTTCTTTCTTACTTCTTTCTTACGTCTTTCTTACTTCTTTCTTACTTCTTTCTTTCTTCTTTCTTAATTCTTTCTTTCTTCTTTCTTACTTCTTTCTTACTTCTTTCTTACCTCTTTCTTACTTCTTTCTTACTTCTTTCTAACTTCTTTTTTCTTCTTTCTTTCTTCTTTCTTTCTTACTTCTTTCTTTCTTACTTCTTTCTTACTTCTTTCGTACTTCTTTCGTACTTCTTTCTTTCTTACTTCTTTCTTTCTTCTTTCTTACTTCTTTCTTACTTCTTTCTGACTTCTTTCTTACTTCTTTATTTCTTACTTCTTTCTCACTTCTTTCTTACTTCTTTCTTACTTCTTTCCTCATTCCTTCTTACTTCTTTTTTACTTCTTTCTTACTTCTTTCTTACTTCTTTCTTACTTCTTTCTTTCTTCTTTCTTTCCTCTCTACTTCTTCTCTCTTTCTTCTTTCTTTCTTCTTTCTTCCTTCTTTCTTTCTTACTTCTTTCTTACTTCTTTCTTACTTCTTTCTTTCTTTCTTCTTGCTTTCTTCTTTCATTCTTATTTCTAAACTCTTTCTAACTTCTTTCTAACTTCCTTTTTATTTCTTTCTTACTTCATTCTTTCTTTCTTCTTTCTTACATATTTCTAACTTCTTTCTAACTTCTTTTTTACTTCTTTTTACTTCTTTCTTACTTCTTTCTTTCTTACTTCTTTCTTACTTCTTTCGTACTTCTTTCTTTCTTACCTCTTTCTTACTTCTTTCTTACTTCTTTCTTACTTCTTTCTTCTTTCTTTCTTACTTCTTTCTTACTTCTTTCTTACTTCTTTCTTACTTCTTTCTTTCTTCTTTCTTACTTCTTACTTTCTTCTTTCTTACTTCTTTCTTACTTCTTTATTACTTCTTTCTTACTTCTTTCTGACTTCTTACTTCTTTCTTCTTTCTTTCTTACTTCTTTCTTACTTCTTTCTTACTTCTTTCTTACTTCTTTCTTCTTTCTTTCTTACTTCTTTCTTACTTCTTTCTTACTTCTTTCTTACTTCTTTCTTTCTTCTTTCTTACTTCTTACTTTCTTCTTTCTTACTTCTTTCTTACTTCGTTCTTACTTCTTTCTTACTTCTTTCTGACTTCTTACTTCTTTCTTCTTTCTTTCTTACTTCTTTCTTACTTCTTTCTTACTTCTTTCTTACTTCTTTCTAACTTCTTTCTTCTTGCTTTCTTCTTTCTTTCTTACTTCTTTCTTTCTTCTTTCATTCTTACTTCTTTCTTACTTCTTTCTTACTTCTTTCATTCTTACTTCTTTCTTACTTCTTTCTTACTTCGTTTGTACTTCTTTATTACTTCTTTCTTTCTTACTTCTTTCTTACTTCTTTCTTTCTCCTTTCATTCTTATTTCTTTCTTAATTCTTTCTTACTTCTTTCTTACTTCTTTCTTACTTCTTTCTTACTTCTTTCTTACTTCTCTCTAACTTCTTTCTTCTTGATTTCTTCTTTCTTTCTTACTTCTTTCTTACTTCTTTCTTTCTTACTTCTTTCTTACTTCTTTCTTTCTTTCTTTCTTTCTTCTTTCTTCTTTCTTTCTTCTTTCTTTCTTACTTCTTTCTTACTTCTTTCTTACTTCTTTCTTTCTTCTTGCTTTCTTCTTTCTTTCTGATTTCTAAATTCTTTCTAACTTCTTTCTAACTTCTTTCTTATTTCTTTCTTACTTCATTCTTTCTTTCTTCTTTCTTACATCTTTCAAACTTCTTTCTAACTTCTTCCTTACTTGTTTCTTACTTCTTCCTTACTTCTTTCGTACTTCTTTCTTTCTTACTTCTTTCTTATTTCTTTCTTAATTCTTTCTTACTTCTTTCTTACTTCTTTCTTCTTTCTTTCTTACTTCTTTCTTACTTCTTTCTTACTTCTTTCTTTCCTCTTTCTTACTTCTTTCTTTCGTCTTTCTTACTTCTTTCTTACATCTTTCTTTCTTCTTTCTTTCTTACTTCTTTCTTACTTCTTTCTTACTTCTTTCTAACTTCTTTCTAACTTCTTTTTTACTTCTTTCTTACTTCTTTCTTACTTCTTTCTTACTTCTTTCTTTCTTACTTCTTTCTTACTTCTTTCGTACTTCTTTCTTTCTTACTTCTTTCTTACTTCTTTCTTACTTCTTTCTTACTTCTTTCTTCTTTCTTTCTTACTTCTTTCTTACTTCTTTCTTACTTCTTTCTTACTTCTTTCTTTCTTCTTTCTTACTTCTTACTTTCTTCTTTCTTACTTCTTTCTTACTTCTTTCTTACTTCTTTCTTACTTCTTTCTGACTTCTTTCTTTCTTCTTTCTTTCTTCTTTCATTCTTACTTCTTTCTTACTTCTTTCTTAATTCTTTCTTTCTTACTTCTTTCTTACTTCTTTCGTACTTCTTTCTTACTTCTTTCGTACTTCTTTCTTACTTCTTTCTTACTTCTTTCTTTCTTCTTTCTTAATTCTTTCTTTCTTCTTTCTTAATTCTTTCTTACTTCTTTCTTTCTTCTTTCTTAATTCTTTCTTTCTTCTTTCTTCTTTCTTACTTCTTTCGTACTTATTTCTTACTTCTCTCTTTCTTTCTTTCTTCTTTCTTACTTCTTTCTTACTACTTTCTTACTTCTTTCTTCTTTCTTACTTCTTTCTTACTTCTTTCTTACTTCTTTCTTACTTCTTTCTTACTTCTTTCTTACTTCTTTCTTTCTTCTTACTTAATTCTTTCTTTCTTCTTTCTTACTTCTTTCTTACTTCTTTCATACTTCTTTTTTACTTCTCTCTTTCTTCTTTCTTTCTTCTTTCTTACTTCTTTCTTTCTTACTGCTTTCTTCTTTCTTACTTCTTTCGTACTTCTTTTTTACTTCTCTCTTTCTTCTTTCTTTCTTCTTTCTTACTTCTTTCTTTCTTTCTTCTTTCTTACTTCTTTCTTACTTCTTTCTTACTTCTTTCTTACTTCTTCCTTACTTCTTTCTAACTTCTTTTTTCTTCTTTCTTTCTTCTTTCTTTCTTACTTCTTTCTTTCTTACTTCTTTCTTACTTCTTTCGTACTTCTTTCGTACTTCTTCTTTCTTACTTCTTTCTTACTTCTTTCTTACTTCTTTCTTCTCTTTCCTACTTCTTTCTTACTTCTTTCTTACTTCTTTCTTACTTCTTTCTTTGTTCTTTCTTACTTCTTTCTTCTTTCTTACTTCATTCTTACTTCTTTCTTACTTCTTTCTTACTTCTTTCTGACTTCTTACTTCTTTCTTCTTTCTTTCTTACTTCTTTCTTACTTCTCTCTTACTTCTTTCTTACTTCTTTCTAACTTCTTTCTTACTTCTTTCTTTCTTCTATCTTTCTTCTTTCATTCTTACTTCTTTCTTACTACTTTCTTACTTCTTTCTTTCTTAATCCTTTCTTCTTTCGTACTTCATTCTTACTTCTTTCGCTTTTCTTTCTTACTTCTTTCTTACTTCTTTCTTACTTCTTTCTTACTTCTTTCTTACTTCTTTCTTACTTCTTTCTTTCTTCTTTCTTAATTCTTTCTTTCTTCTTTCTTACTTCTTTGTTACTTCTTTCGTACTTCTTTCTTACTTCTCTCTTTATTCTTTCTTTCTTCTTTCTTACTTCTTTCTTACTTCTTTCTTACTTCTTTCTTACTTCTTTCTTACTTCTTTCTTACTTCTTTCTTACTTCTTTCTAACTTCTTTTTTCTTCTTTCTTTATTCTTTCTTTCTTACTTCTTTCTTTCTTACTTCTTTCTTACTTCTTTCTTTCTTTCTTTCTTTCTTCTTTCTTCTTTCTTTCTTCTTTCTTTCTTACTTCTTTCTTACTTCTTTCTTACTTCTTTCTTTCTTCTTGCTTTCTCCTTTCTTTTATATTTCTAAATTCGTTCTAACTTCTTTCTAACTTCTTTCTTATTTCTTTCTTACTTCATTCTTTCTTTCTTCTTTCTTACATCTTTCAAACTTCTTTCTAACTTCTTTATTACTTCTTTCTTACTTCTTCCTTACTTCTTTCGTACTTCTTTCTTTCTTACTTCTTTCTTACTTCTTTCTTAATTCTTTCTTACTTCTTTCTTACTTCTTTCTTACTTCTTTCTTACTTCTTTCTTCTTTCATTCTTACTTCTTTCTTACTTCTTTCTTACTTCTTTCTTACTTCTTTCTTTCCTCTTTCTTACTTCTTTCTTTCTTCTTTCTTACTTCTTTCTTACTTCTTTCTTTCTTCTTTCTTTCTTACTTCTTTCTTACTTCTTTCTTACTTCTTTCTAACTTCTTTCTAACTTCTTTTTTACTTCTTTCTTACTTCTTTCTTACTTCTTTCTTACTTCTTTCTTTCTTACTTCTTTCTTACTTCTTTCGTACTTCTTTATTTCTTACTTCTTTCTTACTTCTTTCTTACTTCTTTCTTACTTCTTTCTTCTTTCTTCTTTCTTTCTTACTTCTTTCTTACTTCTTTCTTACTTCTTTCTTACTTCTTTCTTACTTCTTTCTTACTTCTTTCTGACTTCTTACTTCTTTCTTCTTTCTTTCTTACTTCTTTCTTACTTCTTTCTAACTTCTTTCTAACTTCTTTCTTACTTCTTTCTTCTTTCTTTCTTCTTTCATTCTTACTTCTTTCTTACTTCTTTCTTAATTCTTTCTTTCTTACTTCTTTCTTACTTCTTTCGTACTTCTTTCTTACTTCTTTCGTACTTATTTCTTACTTCTTTCTTACTTCTTTCTTACTTCTTTCTTACTTCTTTCTTACTTCTTTCTTTCTTCTTTCTTAATTCTTTCTTTCTTCTTTCTTAATTCTTTCTTACTTCTTTCTTTCTTCTTTCTTAATTCTTTCTTTCTTCTTTCTTACTTCTTTCTTACTTCTTTCGCACTTATTTCTTACTTCTCTCTTTCTTTCTTTCTTCTTTCTTACTTCTTTCTTACTACTTTCTTACTTCTTTCTTACTTCTTTCTTACTTCTTTCTTACTTCTTTCTTAATTCTTTCTTTCTTCTTTCTTAATTCTTTCTGTCTTCTTTCTTTCTTCTTTCTTACTTCTTTCTTTCTTACTTCTTTCTTACTTCTTTCGTACTTCTTTCGTACTTCTTCTTTCTTACTTCTTTCTTACTTCTTTCTTACTTCTTTCTTACTTCTTTCTTACTTCTTTCTTCTTCTTTCTTACTTCTTTCTTCTCTTTCTTACTTCTTTCTTACTTCTTTCTTACTTCTTTCTTACTTCTTTCTTTGTTCTTTCTTACTTCTTTCTTCTTTCTTACTTCATTCTTACTTCTTTCTTACTCCTTTCTTACTTCTTTCTGACTTCTTACTTCTTTCTTCTTTCTTTCTTACTTTTTTCTTACTTCTCTCTTACTTCTTTCTTACTTCTTTCTAACTTCTTTCTTACTTCTTTCTTTCTTCTATCTTTCTTCTTTCATTCTTACTTCTTTCTTACTTCTTTCTTACTTCTTTCTTTCTTACTTCTTTCTTCTTTCGTACTTCATTCTTACTTCTTTCTCTTTTCTTTCTTACTTCTTTCTCTTTTCTTTCTTACTTCTTTCTTACTTCTTTCTTACTTCTTTCTTACTTCCTTCTAACTTCTTTTTTCTTCTTTCTTTCTTCTTTCTTTCTTACTTCTTTCTTTCTTCTTTCTTTCTTCTTTCATTCCTACTTCTTTCTTTCTTCTTTCTTACTTCTTTCTTAATTCTTTCTTCTTTCTTTCTTACTTCTTTCTTACTTCTTTCTTACTTCTTTCTTACTTCTTTCTCTCTTCTTTCTTACTTCTTTCTTTCTTACTTCTTCTTAGTTCTTTCTTTCTTCTTTCATTCTTACTTCTTTCTTACTTCTTTCTTACTTCTTTCTTACTTCTTTCTTCTTTCTTTCTTACTTCTTTCTTACTTCTTTCTTACTTCTTTCTCTCTTCTTTCTCTCTTCTTTCTTACTTCTTTCTTCTTTCTTTCTTCTTTCTTTCCTCTCTATTTCTTCTCTCTTTCTTCTTTCTTTCTTCTTTCTTTCTTCTTTCTTTCATACTTCTTTCTTACTTCTTTCTTACTTCTTTCTTTCTTTCTTCTTGCTTTCTTCTTTCATTCTTATTTCTAAATCCTTTCTATCTTCTTTCTAACTTCTTTCTTATTTCTTTCTTACTTCATTCTTTCTTTCTTCTTTCTTACATCTTTCTAACTTCTTTCTAACTTCTTTTTTACTTCTTTCTTACTTCTTTCTTACTTCTTTCTTACTTCTTTCTTTCTTACTTCTTTCTTACTTCTTTCGTACTTCTTTCTTTCTTACCTCTTTCTTACTTCTTTCTTACTTCTTTCTTACTTCTTTCTTACTTCTTTCTTCTTTCTTTCTTACTTCTTTCTTACTTCTTTCTTACTTCTTTCTTACTTCTTTCTTTCTTACTTCTTTCGTACTTCTTTCTTTCTTACCTCTTTCTTACTTCTTTCTTACTTCTTTCTTACTTCTTTCTTACTTCTTTCTTACTTCTTTCTTCTTTCTTTCTTACTTCTTTCTTACTTCTTTCTTTCTTCTTTCTTACTTCTTTCTTTTTTCTTTCTTACTTCTTTCTTACTTCTTTCTTACTTCTTTCTTACTTCTTTCTTACTTCTTTCTTACTTCTTTCTTACTTCTTTCTTTCTTCTTTCTTAATTCTTTCTTTCTTCTTTCTTACTTCTTTCTTACTGCTTTCGTACTTCTTTCTTACTTCTCTCTTTCTTCTTTCTTTCTTCTTTCTTACTTCTTTCTTTCTTACTTCTTTCTTACTTCTTTCTTAATTCTTTCTTCTTTCTTTCTTACTTCTTTCTTACTTCTTTCTTACTTCTTTATTACTTCTTTCTTTCTTCTTTCTTACTTCTTTCTTTCTTCTTTCTCACTTCTTTCATTCTTCTTTCTTACTTCTTTCTTACTTCTTTCTGTCTTCTTTCTTACTTCTTTCTTCTTTCTTTCTTACTTCTTTCTCACTTCTTTCTTACTTCTTTCTTACTTCATTCTTTCTTTCTTCTTTCTTACATCTTTCTTACTTCTTTCTTACTTCTTTCTTACTTCTTTCTTACTTCTTTATTTCTTCTTTCTTTCTTACTTCTTTCTTACTTCTTTCGTACTTCTTTCTAACTTCTTTTTTCTTCTTTCTTTCTTCTTTCTTTCTTCTTTGTTACTTCTTTCTTACTCCTTTCTTACTTTTTTCTTTCTTACTTCTTTCTTACTTCTTTCGTACTTCTTTCTTACTTCTTTCTTACTTCTTTCTTACTTCCTTCTTACTTCTTTCTTACTTCTTTCTTACTTCTTTCTTACTTCCTTCTTACTTCTTTGTTACTTCTTTCTTACTTCTTTCTTTCTTTCTTCTTGCTTTCTTCTTTCATTCTTATTTCTAAACTCTTTCTAACTTCTTTCTAACTTCTTTCTTATTTCTTTCTGACTTCATTCTTTCTTTCTTCTTTCTTACATCTTTCTAACTTCTTTCTAACTTCTTTCTTACTTCTTTCTTACTTCTTTCTTACTTCTTTCTTTCTTTCTTTCTTTCTTCTTTCTTCTTTCTTTTTTCTTTCTTTCTTACTTCTTTCTTACTTCTTTCTTACTTCTTTCTTTCTTTCTTCTTGCTTTCTCCTTTCTTTCTTATTTCTAAATTCGTTCTAACTTCTTTCTAACTTCTTTCTTATTTCTTTCTTACTTCATTCTTTCTTTCTTCTTTCTTACATCTTTCAAACTTCTTTCTAACTTCTTTCTTACTTCTTTCTTACTTCTTCCTTACTTCTTTCTTACTTCTTTCTTTCTTCTTTCTTACTTCTTACTTTCTTCTTTCTTACTTCTTTCTTACTTCTTTCTTACTTCTTTCTTTCTTCTTTCTTACTTCTTACTTTCTTCTTTCTTACTTCTTTCTTACTTCTTTCTTACTTCTTTCTAACTTCTTTCTTACTTCTTTCTTTCTTCTTTCTTTCTTCTTTCATTCTTACTTCTTTCTTACTTCTTTCTTAATTCTTTCTTTCTTACTTCTTTCTTACTTCTTTCGTACTTCTTTCTTACTTCTTTCGTACTTCTTTCTTTCTTCTTTCTTAATTCTTTCTTTCTTCTTTCTTAATTCTTCCTTACTTCTTTCGTACTTATTTCTTACTTCTCTCTTTCTTTCTTTCTTCTTTCTTACTTCTTTCTTACTACTTTGTTACTTCTTTCTTACTTCTTTCTTACTTCTTTCTTACTTCTTTCTTACTTCTTTCTTACTTCTTTCTTTCTTCTTTCTTAATTCTTTCTTTCTTCTTTCTTACTTCTTTCTTACTTCTTTCGTACTTCTTTTTTACTTCTCTCTTTCTTCTTTCTTTCTTCTTTCTTACTTCTTTCTTTCATACTTCTTTCTTAATTCTTTCTTTCATACTTCTTTCTTACTTCTTTCTTTCTTCTTTCTTACTTCTTTCTTACTTCTTTCTTACTTCTTTCTTTCTTCTTTCTTAATTCTTTCTTTCTTCTTTCTTAATTCTTTCTTACTTCTTTCTTTCTTCTTTCTTAATTCTTTCTTTCTTCTTTCTTACTTCTTTCTTACTTCTTTCGTACTTCTTTCTTCTTTCTTTCTTCTTTCTTTCCTCTCTATTTCTTCTCTCTTTCTTCTTTCTTTCTTCTTTCTTTCTTCTTTCTTTCATACTTCTTTCTTACTTCTTTCTTACTTCTATCTTACTTCTTTCTTAATTCTTTCTTTCTTCTTTCTTACTTCTTTCTTACTACTTTCTTACTTCTTTCGTACTTCTTTCTTCTTTCTTTCTTCTTTCTTTCCTCTCTATTTCTTCTCTCTTTCTTCTTTCTTTCTTCTTTCTTTCTTCTTTCTTTCATACTTCTTTCTTACTTCTTTCTTACTTCTTTCTTTCTTTCTTCTTGCTTTCTTCTTTCATTCTTATTTCTAAATCCTTTCTATCTTCTTTCTAACTTCTTTCTTATTTCTTTCTTACTTCATTCTTTCTTTCTTCTTTCTTACATCTTTCTAACTTCTTTCTAACTTCTTTTTTACTTCTTTCTTACTTCTTTCTTACTTCTTTCTTACTTCTTTCTTTCTTACTTCTTTCTTACTTCTTTCGTACTTCTTTCTTTCTTACCTCTTTCTTACTTCTTTCTTACTTCTTTCTTACTTCTTTCTTACTTCTTTCTTCTTTCTTTCTTACTTCTTTCTTACTTCTTTCTTACTTCTTTCTTACTTCTTTCTTTCTTACTTCTTTCGTACTTCTTTCTTTCTTACCTCTTTCTTACTTCTTTCTTACTTCTTTCTTACTTCTTTCTTACTTCTTTCTTCTTTCTTTCTTACTTCTTTCTTACTTCTTTCTTTCTTCTTTCTCACTTCTTTCATTCTTCTTTCTTACTTCTTTCTTACTTCTTTCTGTCTTCTTTCTTACTTCTTTCTTCTTTCTTTCTTACTTCTTTCTCACTTCTTTCTTACTTCTTTCTTACTTCATTCTTTCTTTCTTCTTTCTTACATCTTTCTTACTTCTTTCTTACTTCTTTCTTACTTCTTTCTTACTTCTTTATTTCTTCTTTCTTTCTTACTTCTTTCTTACTTCTTTCGTACTTCTTTCTAACTTCTTTTTTCTTCTTTCTTTCTTCTTTCTTTCTTATTTGTTACTTCTGTCTTACTCCTTTCTTACTTCTTTCTTTCTTACTTCTTTCTTACTTCTTTCGTACTTCTTTATTTCTTACTTCTTTCTTACTTCTTTCTTACTTCTTTCTTACTTCTTTCTTCTTTCTTCTTTCTTTCTTACTTCTTTCTTACTTCTTTCTTACTTCTTTCTTACTTCTTTCTTACTTCTTTCTTACTTCTTTCTGACTTCTTACTTCTTTCTTCTTTCTTTCTTACTTCTTTCTTACTTCTTTCTTACTTCTTTCTAACTTCTTTCTTACTTCTTTCTTTCTTCTTTCTTCTTCTTTCATTCTTACTTCTTTCTTACTTCTTTCTTAATTCTTTCTTTCTTACTTCTTTCTTAATTCTTTCGTACTTCTTTCTTACTTCTTTCGTACTTCTTTCTTACTTCTTTCTTACTTCTTTCTTACTTCTTTCTTACTTCTTTCTTACTTCTTTCTTTCTTCATTCTTAATTCTTTCTTTCTTCTTTCTTAATTCTTTCTTACTTCTTTCTTTCTTCTTTCTTAATTCTTTCTTTCTTCTTTCTTACTTCTTTCTTACTTCTTTCTTACTTCTTTCTTACTTCTCTCTTTCTTTCTTTCTTCTTTCTTACTTCTTTCTTACTACTTTCTTACTTCTTTCTTACTTCTTTCTTACTTCTTTCTTACTTCTTTTTTACTTCTTTCTTTCTTCTTTCTTAATTCTTTCTTTCTTCTTTCTTACTTCTTTCTTACTTCTTTCGTACTTCTTTTTTACTTCTCTCTTTCTTCGTTCTTTCTTCTTTCTTACTTCTTTCTTTCTTACTTCTTTCTTACTTCTTTCTTACTTCTTTCGTACTTCTTTTTTACTTCTCTCTTTCTTCTTTCTTTCTTCTTTCTTACTTCTTTCTTTCTTACTTCTTTCTTACTTCTTTCTTACTTCTTTCTTACTTCTTTCTAACTTC
The DNA here is from genome assembly GCF_036013475.1 of Columba livia. NCBI lineage: Eukaryota > Metazoa > Chordata > Aves > Columbiformes > Columbidae > Columba > Columba livia. The sequence goes on from NW_027043303.1 coordinate 65,980, forward strand.
TTTTTTCTTCTTTCTTTCTTCTTTCTTTCTTACTTCTTTCTTTCTTACTTCTTTCTTACTTCTTTCGTACTTCTTTCGTACTTCTTCTTTCTTAATTCTTTCTTACTTCTTTCTTACTTCTTTCTTACTTCTTTCTTACTTCTTTCTTACTTCTTTCTTCTCTTTCTTACTTCTTTCTTACTTCTTTCTTACTTCTTTCTTACTTCTTTCTTTGTTCTTTCTTACTTCTTTCTTCTTTCTTACTTCTTTCTTACTTCTTTCTGACTTCTTACTTCTTTCTTCTTTCTTTCTTACTTCTTTCTTCCTTCTCTCTTACTTCTTTCTTACTTCTTTCTAACTTCTTTCTTACTTCTTTCTTTCTTCTATCTTTCTTCTTTCATTCTTACTTCTTTCTTACTTCTTTCTTACTTCTTTCTTTCTTACTTCTTTCTTCTTTCGTAATTCATTCTTACTTCTTTCTCTTTTCTTTCTTACTTCTTTCTTACTTCTTTCTTACTTCTTTCTTACTTCTTTCTTACTTCTTTCTTACTTCTTTCTTACTTCTTTCTAACTTCTTTTTTCTTCTTTCTTTCTTCTTTCTTTCTTACTTCTTTCTTTCTTACTTCTTTCTTACTTCTTTCGTACTTATTTCGTACTTCTTTCTTTCTTACTTCTTTCTTTCTTCTTTCTTACTTCTTTCTTACTTCTTTCTTACTTCTTTCTTACTTCTTTCTAACTTCTTTCTTATTTCTTTCTTACTTCTTTCTTTCTTTCTTCTTGCTTTCTTCTTTCTTTCTTACTTCTTTCTTACTTCTTTCTTTCTTACTTCTTTCTTACTTCTTTTTTACTTCTTTCTTACTTCTTTCTTACTTCTTTCTTTCTTCTTTCTTTCTTCTTTCATTCCTACTTCTTTCTTTCTTCTTTCTTACTTCTTTCTTTCTTACTTCTTCTTAGTTCTTTCTTTCTTCTTTCATTCTTACTTCTTTCTTACTTCTTTCTTACTTCTTTCTTACTTCTTTCTTCTTTCTTTCTTACTTCTTTCTTACTTCTTTCTTACTTCTTTCTTACTTCTTTCTCTCTTCTTTCTTACTTCTTTCTTTCTTCTTTCTTACTTCTTTCTTTCTTCTTTCTTACTTCTTTCTTCCTTCTTTCTGACTTCTTCTTACTTCTTTATTTCTTACTTCTTTCTCACTTCTTTCTTACTTCTTTCTTACTTCTTTCTTCATTCCTTCTTACTTCTTTTTTACTTCTTTCTTACTTCTTTCTTACTTCTTTCTTCTTTCTTTCTTCTTCTTTCCTCTCTATTTCCTCTCTCTTTCTTCTTTCTTTCTTCTTTCTTTCTTCTTTCTTTCATACTTCTTTCTTACTTCTTTCTTACTTCTTTCTTTCTTTCTTCTTGCTTTCTTCTTTCATTCTTATTTCTAAATCCTTTCTAACTTCTTTCTAACTTCTTTCTTATTTCTTTCTTACTTCATTCTTTCTTTCTTCTTTCTTACATCTTTCTAACTTCTTTCTAACTTCTTTTTTACTTCTTTCTTACTTCTTTCTTACTTCTTTCTTACTTCTTTCTTACTTCTTTCTTCTTTCTTTCTTACTTCTTTCTTACTTCTTTCTTACTTCTTTCTTACTTCTTTCTTTCTTACTTCTTTCGTACTTCTTTCTTTCTTACCTCTTTCTTACTTCTTTCTTACTTCTTTCTTACTTCTTTCTTACTTCTTTCTTACTTCTTTCTTCTTTCTTTCTTACTTCTTTCTTACTTCTTTCTTTCTTCTTTCTTACTTCTTTCTTTTTTCTTTCTTACTTCTTTCTTACTTCTTTCTTACTTCTTTCTTACTTCTTTCTTACTTCTTTCTTACTTCTTTCTTACTTCTTTCTTTCTTCTTTCTTAATTCTTTCTTTCTTCTTTCTTACTTCTTTCTTACTGCTTTCGTACTTCTTTCTTACTTCTCTCTTTCTTCTTTCTTTCTTCTTTCTTACTTCTTTCTTTCTTACTTCTTTCTTACTTCTTTCTTACTTCTTTCTTCTTTCTTTCTTACTTCTTTCTTACTTCTTTCTTACTTCTTTATTACTTCTTTCTTTCTTCTTTCTTACTTCTTTCTTTCTTCTTTCTCACTTCTTTCATTCTTCTTTCTTACTTCTTTCTTACTTCTTTCTGTCTTCTTTCTTACTTCTTTCTTCTTTCTTTCTTACTTCTTTCTCACTTCTTTCTTACTTCTTTCTTACTTCATTCTTTCTTTCTTCTTTCTTTCTTACTTCTTTCTTACTTCTTTCTTACTTCTTTCTTACTTCTTTATTTCTTCTTTCTTTCTTACTTCTTTCTTACTTCTTTCGTACTTCTTTCTAACTTCTTTTTTCTTCTTTCTTTCTTCTTTCTTTCTTCTTTGTTACTTCTTTCTTACTCCTTTCTTACTTTTTTCTTTCTTACTTCTTTCTTACTTCTTTCGTACTTCTTTCTTACTTCTTTCTTACTTCTTTCTTACTTCCTTCTTACTTCTTTCTTACTTCTTTCTTACTTCTTTCTTACTTCCTTCTTACTTCTTTGTTACTTCTTTCTTACTTCTTTCTTTCTTTCTTCTTGCTTTCTTCTTTCATTCTTATTTCTAAACTCTTTCTAACTTCTTTCTAACTTCTTTCTTATTTCTTTCTGACTTCATTCTTTCTTTCTTCTTTCTTACATCTTTCTAACTTCTTTCTAACTTCTTTCTTACTTCTTTCTTACTTCTTTCTTACTTCTTTCTTTCTTTCTTTCTTTCTTCTTTCTTCTTTCTTTTTTCTTTCTTTCTTACTTCTTTCTTACTTCTTTCTTACTTCTTTCTTTCTTTCTTCTTGCTTTCTCCTTTCTTTCTTATTTCTAAATTCGTTCTAACTTCTTTCTAACTTCTTTCTTATTTCTTTCTTACTTCATTCTTTCTTTCTTCTTTCTTACATCTTTCAAACTTCTTTCTAACTTCTTTCTTACTTCTTTCTTACTTCTTCCTTACTTCTTTCGTACTTCTTTCTTTCTTACTTCTTTCTTACTTCTTTCTTACTTCTTTCTTACTTCTTTCTTTCTTCTTTCTTACTTCTTACTTTCTTCTTTCTTACTTCTTTCTTACTTCTTTCTTACTTCTTTCTTTCTTCTTTCTTACTTCTTACTTTCTTCTTTCTTACTTCTTTCTTACTTCTTTCTTACTTCTTTCTAACTTCTTTCTTACTTCTTTCTTTCTTCTTTCTTTCTTCTTTCATTCTTACTTCTTTCTTACTTCTTTCTTAATTCTTTCTTTCTTACTTCTTTCTTACTTCTTTCGTACTTCTTTCTTACTTCTTTCGTACTTCTTTCTTTCTTCTTTCTTAATTCTTTCTTTCTTCTTTCTTAATTCTTCCCTACTTCTTTCGTACTTATTTCTTACTTCTCTCTTTCTTTCTTTCTTCTTTCTTACTTCTTTCTTACTACTTTGTTACTTCTTTCTTACTTCTTTCTTACTTCTTTCTTACTTCTTTCTTACTTCTTTCTTACTTCTTTCTTTCTTCTTTCTTAATTCTTTCTTTCTTCTTTCTTACTTCTTTCTTACTTCTTTCGTACTTCTTTTTTACTTCTCTCTTTCTTCTTTCTTTCTTCTTTCTTACTTCTTTCTTTCATACTTCTTTCTTACTTCTTTCTTTCATACTTCTTTCTTACTTCTTTCTTTCTTCTTTCTTACTTCTTTCTTACTTCTTTCTTACTTCTTTCTTTCTTCTTTCTTAATTCTTTCTTTCTTCTTTCTTAATTCTTTCTTACTTCTTTCTTTCTTCTTTCTTAATTCTTTCTTTCTTCTTTCTTACTTCTTTCTTACTTCTTTCGTACTTCTTTCTTCTTTCTTTCTTCTTTCTTTCCTCTCTATTTCTTCTCTCTTTCTTCTTTCTTTCTTCTTTCTTTCTTCTTTCTTTCATACTTCTTTCTTACTTCTTTCTTATTTCTATCTTACTTCTTTCTTAATTCTTTCTTTCTTCTTTCTTACTTCTTTCTTACTTCTTTCTTACTTCTTTCGTACTTCTTTCTTCTTTCTTTCTTCTTTCTTTCCTCTCTATTTCTTCTCTCTTTCTTCTTTCTTTCTTCTTTCTTTCTTCTTTCTTTCATACTTCTTTCTTACTTCTTTCTTACTTCTTTCTTTCTTTCTTCTTGCTTTCTTCTTTCATTCTTATTTCTAAATCCTTTCTAACTTCTTTCTAACTTCTTTCTTATTTCTTTCTTACTTCATTCTTTCTTTCTTCTTTCTTACATCTTTCTAAATTCTTTCTAACTTCTTTTTTACTTCTTTCTTACTTCTTTCTTACTTCTTTCTTACTTCTTTCTTTCTTACTTCTTTCTTACTTCTTTCGTACTTCTTTCTTTCTTACCTCTTTCTTACTTCTTTCTTACTTCTTTCTTACTTCTTTCTTACTTCTTTCTTACTTCTTTCTTTCTTCTTTCTTAATTCTTTCTTTCTTCTTTCTTAATTCTTTCTTACTTCTTTCTTTCTTCTTTCTTCTTTCTTTCTTACTTCTTTCTTACTTCTTTCTTACTTCTTTCGTACTTATTTCTTACTTCTCTCTTTCTTTCTTTCTTCTTTCTTACTTCTTTCTTACTACTTTCTTACTTCTTTCTTACTTCTTTCTTACTTCTTTCTTACTTCTTTCTTACTTCTTTCTTACTTCTTTCTTAATTCTTTCTTTCTTCTTTCTTACTTCTTTCTTACTTCTTTCTTACTTCTTTCGTACTTCTTTGTTACTTCTCTCTTTCTTCTTTCTTTCTTCTTTCTTACTTCTTTCTTACTTCTTTCTTCTTTTTTCTTCTTTCTTTCCTCTCTATTTCTTCTCTCTTTCTTCTTTCTTTCTTCTTTTTTTCTTCTTTCTTTCATAGTTCTTTCTTACTTCTTTCTTACTTCTTTCTTTCTTACTTCTTTCGTACTTCTTTCTTTCTTACCTCTTTCTTACTTCTTTCTTACTTCTTTCTTACTTCTTTCTTACTTCTTTCTTCTTTCTTTCTTACTTCTTTCTTACTTCTTTCTTTCTTCTTTCTTACTTCTTTCTTTTTTCTTTCTTACTTCTTTCTTACTTCTTTCTTACTTCTTTCTTACTTCTTTCTTACTTCTTTCTTTCTTCTTTCTTAATTCTTTCTTTCTTCTTTCTTACTTCTTTCTTACTGCTTTCGTACTTCTTTCTTACTTCTCTCTTTCTTCTTTCTTTCTTCTTTCTTACTTCTTTCTTTCTTACTTCTTTCTTACTTCTTTCTTACTTCTTTCTTCTTTCTTTCTTACTTCTTTCTTACTTCTTTCTTACTTCTTTCTTACTTCTTTCTTACTTCTTTCTGACTTCTTTCTTACTTCTTTCTCACTTCTTTCTTACTTCTTTCTTACTTCATTCTTTCTTTCTTCTTTCTTACATCTTTCTTACTTCTTTCTTACTTCTTTCTTACTTCTTTCTTACTTCTTTATTTCTTCTTTCTTTCTTACTTCTTTCTTACTTCTTTCGTACTTCTTTCTAACTTCTTTTTTCTTCTTTCTTTCTTCTTTCTTTCTTCTTTGTTACTTCTTTCTTACTCCCTTCTTACTTTTTTCTTTCTTACTTCTTTCTTACTTCTTTCGTACTTCTTTCTTACTTCTCTCTTACTTCTTTCTTACTTCCTTCTTACTTCTTTCTTACTTCTTTCTTACTTCTTTCTTACTTCCTTCTTACTTCTTTGTTACTTCTTTCTTACTTCTTTCTTTCTTTCTTCTTGCTTTCTTCTTTCATTCTTATTTCTAACCTCTTTCTAACTTCTTTCTAACTTCTTTCTTACTTCTTTCTTAATTCTTTCTTACTTCTTTCTTTCTTTCTTTCTTCTTTCTTCTTTCTTTCTTCTTTCTTTCTTACTTCTTTCTTACTTCTTTCTTACTTCTTTCTTTCTTTCTTCTTGCTTTCTCCTTTCTTTCTTATTTCTAAATTCGTACTAACTTCTTTCTAACTTCTTTCTTATTTCTTTCTTACTTCATTATTTCTTTCTTCTTTTTACATCTTTCAAACTTCTTTCTAACTTCTTTCTTACTTCTTTCTTACTTCTTCCTTACTTCTTTCGTACTTCTTTCTTTCTTACTTCTTTCTTACTTCTTTCTTACTTCTTTCTTACTTCTTTCTTCTTTCTTCTTTCTTTCTTACTTCTTTCTTACTTCTTTCTTACTTCTTTCTTACTTCTTTCTTTCTTCTTTCTTACTTCTTACTTTCTTCTTTCTTACTTCTTTCTTACTTCTTTCTTACTTCTTTCTAACTTCTTTCTTACTTCTTTCTTTCTTCTTTCTTTCTTCTTTCATTCTTACTTCTTTCTTACTTCTTTCTTAATTCTTTCTTTCTTACTTCTTTCTTACTTCTTTCGTACTTCTTTCTTACTTCTTTCGTACTTCTTTCTTTCTTCTTTCTTAATTCTTTCTTTCTTCTTTCTTAATTCTTCCTTACTTCTTTCGTACTTATTTCTCACTTCTCTCTTTCTTTCTTTCTTCTTTCCTACTTCTTTCTTACTACTTTGTTACTTCTTTGTTACTTCTTTCTTACTTCTTTCTTACTTCTTTCTTACTTCTTTCTTACTTCTTTCTTTCTTCTTTCTTAATTCTTTCTTTCTTCTTTCTTACTTCTTTCTTACTTCTTTCGTACTTCTTTTTTACTTCTCTCTTTCTTCTTTCTTTCTTCTTTCTTACTTCTTTCTTTCATACTTCTTTCTTACTTCTTTCTTTCATACTTCTTTCTTACTTCTTTCTTACTTCTTTCTTACTTCTTTCTTACTTCTTTCTTACTTCTTTCTTTCTTCTTTCTTAATTCTTTCTTTCTTCTTTCTTAATTCTTTCTTACTTCTTTCTTTCTTCTTTCTTAATTCTTTCTTTCTTCTTTCTTACTTCTTTCTTACTTCTTTCGTACTTATTTCTTACTTCTCTCTTTCTTTCTTTCTTCTTTCTTACTTCTGTCTTACTACTTTCTTACTTCTTTCTTACTTCTTTCTTACTTCTTTCTTACTTCTTTCTTACTTCTTTCTTACTTCTTTCTTACTTCTTTCTTAATTCTTTCTTTCTTCTTTCTTACTTCTTTCTTACTTCTTTCTTACTTCTTTCGTACTTCTTTTTTACTTCTCTCTTTCTTCTTTCTTTCTTCTTTCTTACTTCTTTCTTTCTTACTTCTTTCTTACTTCTTCCTTACTTCTTTCGTACTTCTTTTTTACTTCTCTCTTTCTTCTTTCTTTCTTCTTTCTTACTTATTTCTTTCTTACTTCTTTCTTCTTTCTTACTTCTTTCTTACTTCTTTCTTACTTCTTTCTTACTTCTTTCTTACTTCTTTCTAACTTCTTTTTTCTTCTTTCTTTCTTCTTTCTTTCTTACTTCTTTCTTTCTTACTTCTTTCTTACTTCTTTCGTACTTCTTTCGTACTTCTTCTTTCTTACTTATTTCTTACTTCATTCTTACTTCTTTCTTACTTCTTTCTTACTTCTTTCTGACTTCTTACTTCTTTCTTCTTTCTTTCTTACTTCTTTCTTACTTCTCTCTTACTTCTTTGTTACTTCTTTCTAACTTCTTTCTTACTTCTTTCTTTCTTCTATCTTTCTTCTTTCATTCTTACTTCTTTCTTACTTCTTTCTTACTTCTTTCTTTCTTACTTCTTTCTTCTTTCGTACTTCATTCTTACTTCTTTCTCTTTTCTTTCTTACTTCTTTCTTACTTCTTTCTTACTTCTTTCTTACTTCTTTCTTACTTCTTTCTTTCTTCTTTCTTAATTCTTTCTTTCTTCTTTCTTACTTCTTTCTTACTTCTTTTGTACTTCTTTCTTACTTCTCTCTTTCTTCTTTCTTTCTTCTTTCTTACTTCTTTCTTACTTCTTTCTTACTTCTTTCTTACTTCTTTCTTACTTCTTTCTTACTTCTTTCTAACTTCTTTTTTCTTTTTTCTTTCTTCTTTCTTTCTTACTTCTCTCTTTCTTACTTCTTTCTTACTTCTTTCGTACTTCTTTCGTACTTCTTTCTTTCTTACTTCTTTCTTTCTTCTTTCTTACTTCTTTCTTACTTCTTTCTTACTTCTTTCTTACTTCTTTCTAACTTCTTTCTTATTTCTTTCTTACTTCTTTCTTACTTTCTTCTTGCTTTCTTCTTTCATTCTTGCTTCTTTCCTACTTCTTTCTTTCTTACTTCTTTCTTACCTCTTTTTTACTTCTTTCTTACTTCTTTCTTACTTCTTTCTTACTTCTTTCTTACTTCTTTCTTACTTCTTTCTTACTTCTTTCTTACTTCTTTCTTACTTCTTTCTTACTTCTTTCTAACTTCTTTTTTCTTTTTTCTTTCTTCTTTCTTTCTTACTTCTCTCTTTCTTACTTCTTTCTTACTTCTTTCGTACTTCTTTCGTACTTCTTTCTTTCTTACTTCTTTCTTTCTTCTTTCTTACTTCTTTCTTACTTCTTTCTTACTTCTTTCTTACTTCTTTCTTCTTTCTTTCTTACTTCTTTCTTACTTCTTTCTTACTTCTTTCTTTCTTCTTTCTTACTTCTTTCTTTCTTCTTTCTTACTTCTTTCTTCCTTCTTTCTGACTTCTTCTTACTTCTTTATTTCTTACTTCTTTCTCACTTCTTTCTTATTTCTTTCTTACTTCTTTCTTCATTCCTTCTTACTTCTTTTTTACTTCTTTCTTACTTCTTTCTTCTTTCTTTCTTCTTTCTTTCCTCTCTATTTCTTCTCTCTTTCTTCTTTCTTTCTTCTTTCTTTCTTCTTTCTTTCTTACTTCTTTCTTACTTCTTTCTTACTTCTTTATTTCTTTCTTCTTGGTTTCTTCTTTCATTCTTATTTCTAAATCCTTTCTAACTTCTATCTAACTTCTTTCTTATTTCTTTCTTACTTCTTTCTTTCTTTCTTCTTTCTTACATCTTTCTAACTTCTTTCTAACTTCTTTTTTACTTCTTTCTTACTTCTTTCTTACTTCTTTCTTACTTCTTTCTTTCTTACTTCTTTCTTACTTCTTTCGTACTTCTTTCTTTCTTACCTCTTTCTTACTTCTTTCTTACTTCTTTCTTACTTCTTTCTTACTTCTTTCTTCTTTCTTTCTTACTTCTTTCTTACTTCTTTCTTTCTTCTTTCTTACTTCTTTCTTTTTTCTTTCTTACTTCTTTCTTACTTCTTTCTTACTTCTTTCTTACTTCTTTCTTACTTCTTTCTTACTTCTTTCTTACTTCTTTCTTTCTTCTTTCTTAATTCTTTCTTTCTTCTTTCTTACTTCTTTCTTACTGCTTTCGTACTTCTTTCTTACTTCTCTCTTTCTTATTTCTTTCTTCTTTCTTACTTCTTTCTTTCTTACTTCTTTCTTAATTCTTTCTTACTGCTTTCTTCTTTCTTTCTTACTTCTTTCTTACTTCTTTCTTACTTCTTTATTACTTCTTTCTTTCTTCTTTCTTACTTCTTTCTTTCTTCTTTCTCACTTCTTTATTTCTTCTTTCTTACTTCTTTCTTACTTCTTTCTGACTTCTTTCTTACTTCTTTCTTCTTTCTTTCTTACTTCTTTCGTACTTCTTTCTTACTTCTTTCGTACTTCTTTCTTACTTCTTTCTTTCTTACTTCTTTCTTACTTCTTTCTTACTTCTTTCTTACTTCTTTCTTACTTCTTTCTTACTTCTTTCTTACTTCTTTCTTCTTTCTTTCATACTTCTTTCTTTCTTACTTCATTCTTACTTCTTTCTTACTTCTTTCCCTCTTCTTTCTTACTTCTTTCTTACTTCTTTCTTCTTTCTTTCTTACTTCTTTCTTACTTCTTTCTTACTTCTTTCTTACTTCTTCCTTACTTCTTTCTTACTTCTTTCTAACTTCTTTTTTCTTCTTTCTTTCTTCTTTCTTTCTTCTTTCTTTCTTACTTCTTTCTTATTACTTTCTTACTTCTTTTTTACTTCTTTCGTACTTCTTTCTTACTTCTTTCTTTCTTACTTCTTCCTTACTTCTTTCTTACTTCTTTCTTACTTCTTTCTTACTTCTTTCTTTCTTCTTTCTTACTTCTTTCTTTCTTCTTTCTTACTTCTTTCTTTCTTCTTTCTTACTTCTTTCTTCCTTCTTTCTGACTTCTTCTTACTTCTTTATTTCTTACTTCTTTCTCACTTCTTTCTTACTTCTTTCTTACTTCTTTCGTACTTCTTTCTTTCTTACCTCTTTCTTAATTCTTTCTTACTTCTTTCTTACTTCTTTCTTACTTCTTTCTTCTTTCTTTCTTACTTCTTTCTTACTTCTTTCTTACTTCTTTCTTACTTCTTTCTTTCTTACTTCTTTCTTACTTCTTTCGTACTTCTTTCTTTCTTACCTCTTTCTTACTTCTTTCTTACTTTTTCTTACTTCTTTCTTACTTCTTTCTTCTTTCTTTCTTACTTCTTTCTTACTTCTTTCTTACTTCTTTCTTTCTTCTTTCTTACTTCTTACTTTCTTCTTTCTTACTTCTTTCTTACTTCTTTCTTACTTCTTTCTTTCTTTCTTCTTTCTTACTTCTTTCGTACTTCTTTCTTCCTTCTTTCTTTTTTCTTTCTTACTTCTTTCTTACTTCTTTCTTACTTCTTTCTTTCTTTCTTCTTTCTTACTTCTTTCTTACTTCTTTCTGACTTCTTTCTTACTTCTTTCTTCTTTCTTTCTTACTTCTTTCGTACTTCTTTCTTAATTCTTTCTTACTTTTTTCTTACTTCTTTCTTCATTCCTTCTTACTTCTTTTTTACTTCTTTCTTACTTCTTTCTTACTTCTTTCTTACTTCTTTCTTTCTTCTTTCATTCTTCTCTACTTCTTCTCTCTTTCTTCTTTCTGTATTCTTTCTTTCTTCTTTCTTTCCTCTTTCTTTCTTATTTCTAATTTCTTTCTAACTTCTGTCTAACTTCTTTCTTATTTCTTTCTTACTTCATTCTTTCTTCCTTCCTTCTAACATCTTTCTAACTTCTTTCTAACTTGTTTCTTACTTCTTTCTTACTTCTTTCTTACTTTTTTCTTTCTTTCTTTCTTTCTTTCTTTCTACTTTCTTCTTTCTTTCTTCTTTTTTTCTTCTTTCTTTCTTACTTCTTTCTTACTTCCTTCTTACTCCTTCTTTCTTTCTTCTTGCTTTCTTCTTTCTTTCTTATTTCTAACTTCTTTCTATCTTCTTTCTTATTTCGTTCTTACTTCATTCTTTCTTTCTTCTTTCTTACATCTTTCTAACTTCTTTCTAACTTCTTTCTTACTTCTTTCTTACTTCTTTCTTACTTCTTTCTTACTCCTTTCTTACTTCTTTCTTACTTCTTTCGTACTTCTTTCTTACTTCTTTATTTCTTACTTCTTTCTTACTTCATTTTTACTTCTTTCTTACTTCTTTCTACTTCTTTTTTCTTCTTTCTTTCTTCTTTCTTTTTACTTTCTTTCTTACTTCTTTCTTACTCCTTTCTTACTTCTTTCTTACTTCTTTCGTACTTCTTTCTTACTTCTTTCTTTTTTACTTCTTTCTAACTTCTTTCTTACTTCTTTCGTACTTCTTTCTTACTTCTTTCTTTCTTACTTCTTTCTTACTTCTTTCTTACTTCTTTCTTACTTCTCTCTTTCTTCTTTCATTCTTCTCTATTTCTTCTCTCTTTCTTCTTTCTGTCTTCTTTCTTTCTTCTTTCTTTCCTCTTTCTTTCTTATTTCTAATTTCTTTCTAACTTCTAACTTCTTTCTTATTTCTTTCTTACTTCATTCTTTCTTCCTTCCTTCTAACATCTTTCTAACTTCTTTCTAACTTGTTTCTTACTTCTTTCTTACTTCTTTCTTACTTTTTTCTTTCTTTCTTTCTTTCTTTCTACTTTCTTCTTTCTTTCTTCTTTTTTTCTTCTTTCTTTCTTACTTCTTTCTTACTTCCTTCTTACTCCTTCTTTCTTTCTCCTTGCTTTCTTCTTTCTTTCTTATTTCTAAATTATTTCTAACTTCTTTCTATCTTCTTTCTTATTTCGTTCTTACTTCATTCTTTCTTTCTTCTTTCTTACATCTTTCTAACTTCTTTCTAACTTCTTTCTTACTTCTTTCTTACTTCTTTCTTACTTCTTTCTACTTCTTTTTTCTTCTTTCTTTTTCTTTCTTTTTACTTTCTTTCTTACTTCTTTCTTACTCCTTCCTTACTACTTTCTTACTTCTTTCGTACTTCTTTCTTTCTTCTTTCTTTTTACTTCTTTCTTACTTCTTTTTTACTTCTTTCTTACATCTTTCTTACTTCTTTCTTACTTCTTTCTTCTTTCTTTCTTACTTCTTTCTAACTTCTTTCTTACTTCTTTCGTACTTCTTTCTTAGTTCTTTCTTTCTTACTTCTTTCTTACTTCTTTCTTACTTCTTTCTTACTTGTTTCTTACTTCTTTCTTACTTCTTTCTTCTTTCTTTCTTACTTCTTTCTTTCTTACTTCATTCTTACTTCTTTCTTACTTCTTTCCCTCTTCTTTCTTACTTCTTTCTTACTTCTTTCTTCTTTCTTTCTTACTTCTTTCTTACTTCTTTCTTTCTTACTTCTTTCTTACTTCTTTCTTACTTCTTTCTTACTTCTTTCTTCCTTCTTTCTTTCTTCTTTCTTACTTCTTTCTTTCTTCTTTCTTACTTCTTTCTTTCTTCTTTCTTACTTCTTTCTTCCTTCTTTCTGACTTCTTCTTACTTCTTTATTTCTTACTTCTTTCTCACTTCTTTCTTACTTCTTTCTTACTTCTTTCGTACTTCTTTCTTTCTTACCTCTTTCTTACTTCTTTCTTACTTCTTTCTTACTTCTTTCTTACTTCTTTCTTCTTTCTTTCTTACTTCTTTCTTACTTCTTTCTTACTTCTTTCTTACTTCTTTCTTTCTTACTTCTTTCTTACTTCTTTCGTACTTCTTTCTTTCTTACCTCTTTCTTACTTCTTTCTTACTTTTTCTTACTTCTTTCTTACTTCTTTCTTCTTTCTTTCTTACTTCTTTATTCTTTCTTACTTCTTTCTTTCTTCTTTCTTACTTCTTACTTTCTTCTTTCTTACTTCTTTCTTACTTCTTTCTTACTTCTTTCTTTCTTTCTTCTTTCTTACTTCTTTCGTACTTCTTTCTTACTTCTTTCTTTTTTCTTTCTTACTTCTTTCTTACTTCTTTCTTACTTCTTTCTTACTTCTTTCTTGCTTATTTCTTTCTTCTTTCTTAATTCTTTTTTTCTTCTTTCTTACTTCTTTCTTAATTCTTTCGTACTTCTTTCTTACTTCTCTCTTTCTTCTTTCTTTCTTCTTTCTTACATCTTTCTAACTTCTTTCTAACTTCTTTCTTACTTCTTTCTTACTTCTTTCTTTCTTCTTTCATACTTCTTTCTCACTTCTTTCTACTTCTTTTTTCTTCTTTCTTCTTTCTTTTTACTTTCTTTCTTACTTCTTTCTTACTCCTTTCTTACTTCTTTCTTACTTCTTTCGTACTTCTTTCTTACTTCTTTCTTTCTTACTTCTTTCTTACTTCTTTCTTACTTCTTTCTTACTTCTTTCTTACTTCTTTCTTACTTCTTTCTTCTTTCTTTCTTACTTCTTTCTTTCTTACTTCATTCTTACTTCTTTCTTACTTCTTTCCCTCTTCTTTCTTACTTCTTTCTTACTTCTTTCTTACTTCTTCCTTACTTCTTTCTTTCTTCTTTCTAACTTCTTCTTTCTTTCTTCTTTCTTTCTTTTTTCTTTCTTACTTCTTTCTTATTACTTTCTTACTTTTTTTTTACTTCTTTCGTACTACTTTCTTACTTCTTTCTTTCTTTCTTCTTTCTTACATCTTTCTAACTTCTTTCTAACTTCTTTTTTACTTCTTTCTTACTTCTTTCTTTCTTACTTCTTTCTTACTTCTTTCGTACTTCTTTCTTTCTTACCTCTTTCTTACTTCTTTCTTACTTCTTTCTTACTTCTTTCTTACTGCTTTCTTCTTTCTTTCTTACTTCTTTCTTACTTCTTTCTTACTTCTTTCTTACTTCTTTCTTTCTTACTTCTTTCTTACTTCTTTCGTACTTCTTTCTTTCTTACCTCTTTCTTACTTCTTTCTTACTTCTTTCTTACTTCTTTCTTACTTCTTTCTTCTTTCTTTCTTACTTCTTTCTTACTTCTTTCTTACTTCTTTCTTTCTTCTTCCTTACTTATTACTTTCTTCTTTCTTACTTCTTTCTTACTTCTTTCTTACTTCTTTCTTTCTTTCTTCTTTCTTACTTCTTTCGTACTTCTTTCTTAATTCTTCCTTTTTTCTTTCTTACCTCTTTCTTACTTCTCTTTCTTCTTTCTTTCTTCTTTCTTACTTCTTTCTTTCTTACTTCTTTCTTACTTCTTTCTTACTTCTTTCTTCTTTCTTTCTTACTTCTTTCTTACTTCTTTCTTACTTCTTCCTTACTTCTTTCTTTCTTCTTTCTAACTTCTTCTCTCTTTCTTCTTTCTTTCTTTTTTCTTTCTTACTTCTTTCTTATTACTTTCTTACTTATTTTTTACTTCTTTCGTACTACTTTCTTACTTCTTTCTTTCTTACTTCTTTCTTACTTCTTTCTTACTTCTTTCTTACTTCTTTCTTTCTTCTTTCTTACTTCTTTCTTTCCTCTTTCTTACTTCTTTCTTTCTTCTTTCTTACTTCTTTCTTCCTTCTTTCTGACTTCTTCTTACTTCTTTATTTCTTACTTCTTTCTCACTTCTTTCTTACTTCTTTCTTCATTCCTTCTTACTTCTTTTTTACTTCTTTCTTACTTCTTTCTAACTTCTTTCTTCTTTCTTTCTTCTTTCTTTCCTCTCTCTTTCTTCTCTCTTTCTTCTTTCTTTCTTCTTTCTTTCTTCTTTCTTTCTTACTTCTTTCTTACTTCTTTCTTACTTCTTTCTTTCTTTCTTCCTGCTTTCTTCTTTCATTCTTATTTCTAAATTCTTTCTAACTTCTTTCTAACTTCTTTCTTATTTCTTTCTTACTTCATTCTTTCTTTCTTCTTTCTTACATCTTTCTAACTTCTTTCTAACTTCTTTTTTACTTCTTTCTTACTTCTTTCTTACTTCTTTCTTTCTTACTTCTTTCTTACTTCTTTCGTACTTCTTTCTTTCTTACCTCTTTCTTACTTCTTTCTTACTTCTTTCTTACTTCTTTCTTACTTCTTTCTTCTTTCTTTCTTACTTCTTTCTTACTTCTTTCTTACTTCTTTTTTACTTCTTTCTTTCTTACTTCTTTATTACTTCTTTCGTACTTCTTTCTTTCTTACCTCTTTCTTACTTCTTTCTTACTTATTTCTTACTTCTTTCTTACTTCTTTCTTACTTCTTTCTTTCTTCTTTCTTACTTCTTTCTTTCCTCTTTCTTACTTCTTTCTTTCTTCTTTCTTACTTCTTTCTTCCTTCTTTCTGACTTCTTCTTACTTCTTTATTTCTTACTTCTTTCTCACTTCTTTCTTACTTCTTTCTTCATTCCTTCTTACTTCTTTTTTACTTCTTTCTTACTTCTTTCTAACTTCTTTCTTCTTTCTTTCTTCTTTCTTTCCTCTCTCTTTCTTCTCTCTTTCTTCTTTCTTTCTTCTTTCTTTCTTCTTTCTTTCTTACTTCTTTCTTACTTCTTTCTTACTTCTTTCTTTCTTTCTTCCTGCTTTCTTCTTTCATTCTTATTTCTAAATTCTTTCTAACTTCTTTCTAACTTCTTTCTTATTTCTTTCTTACTTCATTCTTTCTTTCTTCTTTCTTACATCTTTCTAACTTCTTTCTAACTTCTTTTTTACTTCTTTCTTACTTCTTTCTTACTTCTTTTTTCTTACTTCTTTATTACTTCTTTCGTACTTCTTTCTTTCTTACCTCTTTCTTACTTCTTTCTTACTTCTTTCTTCTTTCTTTCTTACTTCTTTCTTACTTCTTTCTTCTTTCTTTCTTTCTTCTTTCTTACTTCTTACTTTCTTCTTTCTTACTTCTTTCTTACTTCTTTCTTACTTCTTTCTTCTTTCTTTCTTACTTCTTTCTTCTTTCTTTCTTTCTTCTTTCTTACTTCTTACTTTCTTATTTCTTACTTCTTTCTTACTTCTTTCTTACTTCTTTCTTCTTTCTTTCTCACTTCTTTCATTCTTCTTTCTTACTTCTTTCTTCTTTCTTTCTTACTTCTTTCATACTTCATTCTTAATTCTTTCTTACTTTTTTCTTACTTCTTTCTTCATTCCTTCTTACTTCTTTTTTACTTCTTTCTTACTTCTTTCTTACTTCTTTCTTACTTCTCTCTTTCTTCTTTCATTCTTATCTATTTCTTCTCTCTTTCTTCTTTCTGTCTTCTTTCTTTCTTCTTTCTTTCCTCTTTCTTTCTTATTTCTAATTTCTTTCTAACTTCTGTCTAACTTCTTTCTTATTTCTTTCTTACTTCATTCTTTCTTCCTTCCTTCTAACATCTTTCTAACTTCTTTCTAACTTGTTTCTTACTTCTTTCTTACTTCTTTCTTACTTTTTTCTTTCTTTCTTTCTTTCTTTCTACTTTCTTCTTTCTTTCTTCTTTTTTTCTTCTTTCTTTCTTACTTCTTTCTTACTTCCTTCTTACTCCTTCTTTCTTTCTTCTTGCTTTCTTCTTTCTTTCTTATTTCTAAATTATTTCTAACTTCTTTCTATCTTCTTTCTTATTTCGTTCTTACTTCATTCTTTCTTTCTTCTTTCTTACATCTTTCTACCTTCTTTCTAACTTCTTTCTTACTTCTTTCTTACTTCTTTCTTACTTCTTTCTAACTTCTTTCTTACTTCTTTCTACTTCTTTTTTCTTCTTTCTTTTTTCTTTCTTTTTACTTTCTTTCTTACTTCTTTCTTACTCCTTTCTTACTTCTTTCTTACTTCTTTCGTACTTCTTTCTTACTTCTTTCTTTTTACTTCTT
Source organism: Columba livia (assembly GCF_036013475.1). Classification (NCBI taxonomy): domain Eukaryota; kingdom Metazoa; phylum Chordata; class Aves; order Columbiformes; family Columbidae; genus Columba; species Columba livia. Next base: position 82,746 of record NW_027043303.1, read on the forward strand.
TCTTACTTCTTTTTTACTTCTTTCTTACATCTTTCTTACTTCTTTCTTACTTCTTTCGTACTTCTTTCTTACTTCTTTCCTTCTTACTTCTTTCTTACTTCTTTCTTACTTCTTTCTTACTTCTTTCTTCTTTCTTTCTTACCTCTTTCTTTCTTACTTCATTCTTACTTCTTTCTTACTTCTTTCCCTCTTCTTTCTTACTTCTTTCTTACTTCTTTCTTCTTTCTTTCTTACTTCTTCCTTACTTCTTTCTTACTTCTTTCTAACTTCTTTTTTCTTCTTTCTTTCTTCTTTCTTTCTTCTTTCTTTCTTACTTCTTTCTTATTACTTTCTTACTTCTTTTTTACTTCTTTCGTACTTCTTTCTTACTTCTTTCTTTCTTACTTCTTTCTTACTTCTTTCTTACTTCTTTCTTACTTCTTTCTTACTTCTTTCTTACTTCTTTCTTTCTTCTTTCTTACTTCTTTCTTTCTTCTTTCTTACTTCTTTCTTTCTTCTTTCTTACTTCTTTCTTCCTTCTTTCTGACTTCTTCTTACTTCTTTATTTCTTACTTTTTTCTCACTTCTTTCTTACTTCTTTCTTACTTCTTTCGTACTTCTTTCTTTCTTACTTCTTTCTTACTTCTTTCGTACTTCTTTCTTTCTTACCTCTTTCTTACTTCTTTCTTACTTTTTCTTACTTCTTTCTTACTTCTTTCTTCTTTCTTTCTTACTTCTTTCTTCTTTCTTACTTCTTTCTTTCTTCTTTCTTACTTCTTACTTTCTTCTTTCTTACTTCTTTCTTACTTATTTCTTACTTCTTTCTTTCTTTCTTCTTTCTTACTTCTTTCGTACTTCTTTCTTACTTCTTTCTTTTTTCTTTCTTACTTCTTTCTTACTTCTTTCTTACTTCTTTCTTACTTCTTTCTTACTTCTTTCTTTCTTCTTTCTTAATTCTTTCTTTCTTCTTTCTTACTTCTTTCTTACTTCTTTCGTACTTCTTTCTTACTTCTCTCTTTCTTCTTTCTTTCTTCTTTCTTACTTCTTTCTTTCTTACTTCTTTCTTACTTCTTTCTTGCTTCTTTCTTACTTCTTTCTTCTTTCTTTCTTACTTCTTTCTTACTTCTTTCTTACTTCTTTATTACTTCTTTCTTTCTTCTTTCTTACTTCTTTCTTTCTTCTTTCTCACTTCTTTCATTCTTCTTTCTTACTTATTTCTTACTTCTTTCTGACTTCTTTCTTACTTCTTTCTTCTTTCTTTCTTACTTCTTTCGTACTTCTTTCTTAATTCTTTCTTACTTTTTTCTTACTTCTTTCTTCATTCCTTCTTACTTCTTTTTTACTTCTTTTTTACTTCTTTCTTACTTCTTTCTTACTTCTTTCTTACTTCTTTCTTTCTTCTTTCATTCTTCTCTATTTCTTCTCTCTTTCTTCTTTCTGTCTTCTTTCTTTCTTCTTTCTTTCCTCTTTCTTTCTTATTTCTAATTTCTTTCTAACTTCTGTCTAACTTCTTTCTTATTTCTTTCTTACTTCATTCTTTCTTCCTTCCTTCTAACATCTTTCTAACTTCTTTCTAACTTGTTTCTTACTTCTTTCTTACTTCTTTCTTACCTTTTTCTTTCTTTCTTTCTTTCTTTCTACTTTCTTCTTTCTTTCTTCTTTTTTTCTTCTTTCTTTCTTACTTCTTTCTTACTTCCTTCTTACTCCTTCTTTCTTTCTTCTTGCTTTCTTCTTTCTTTCTTATTTCTAAATTATTTCTAACTTCTTTCTATCTTCTTTCTTATTTCGTTCTTACTTCATTCTTTCTTTCTTCTTTCTTACATCTTTCTAACTTCTTTCTAACTTCTTTCTTACTTCTTTCTTACTTCTTTCTAACTTCTTTCTTACTTCTTTCTTACTCCTTTCTTACTTCTTTCTTACTTCTTTCGTACTTCTTTCTTACTTCTTAATTTCTTACTTCTTTCTTACTTCATTTTTACTTCTTTCTTACATCTTTCTTACTTCTTTCTTACTTCTTTCTTCTTTCTTTCTTATTTCTTTCTAACTTCTTTCTTACTTCCTTCGTACTTCTTTCTTACTTCTTTCTTTCTTACTTCTTTCTTACATCTTTCTTACTTCTTTCTTACTTCTTTCTTACTTCTTTCTTACTTCTTTCTTCTTTCTTTCTTACTTCTTTCTTTCTTACTTCATTCTTACTTCTTTCTTACTTCTTTCCCTCTTCTTTCTTACTTCTTTCTTACTTCTTTCTTCTTTCTTTCTTACTTCTTTCTTACTTCTTTCTTACTTCTTCCTTACTTCTTTCTTACTTCTTTCTAACTTCTTTTTTCTTCTTTCTTTCTTCTTTTTTTCTTCTTTCTTTCTTCTTTCTTTCTTACTTCTTTCTTATTAATTTCTTACTTATTTTTTACTTCTTTCGTACTACTTTCTTACTTCTTTCTTTCTTACTTCTTTCTTACTTCTTTCTTACTTCTTTCTTACTTTTTTTTTACTTCTTTCTTTCCTCTTTCTTACTTCTTTCTTTCCTCTTTCTTACTTCTTTCTTTCTTCTTTCTTACTTCTTTCTTCCTTCTTTCTGACTTCTTCTTACTTCTTTATTTCTTACTTCTTTCTCACTTCTTTCTTACTTCTTTCTTCATTCCTTCTTACTTCTTTTTTACTTCTTTCTTACTTCTTTCTTACTTCTTTCTTCTTTCTTTCTTCTTTCTTTCCTCCCTATTTCTTCTCTCTTTCTTCTTTCTTTCTTCTTTCTTTCTTCTTTCTTTCTTACTTCTTTCTTATTACTTTCTTACTTCTTTTTTACTTCTTTCGTACTTCTTTCTTACTTCTTTCTTTCTTACTTCTTTCTTACTTCTTTCTTACTTCTTTCTTTCTTCTTTCTTACTTCTTTCTTACTTCTTGCTTACTTCTTTCTTACTTCTTTCTGACTTCTTTCTTACTTCTTTCTTCTTTCTTTCTTATTTCCTTCTTACTTCATTCTTACTTCTTTCTTACTTCTTTCTAACTTCTTTCTTACCTCTTTCTTACTTCTTTCTAAGTTCTTTCTTTCTTCTAGCTTTCTTCTTTCTTTCTTACTTCTTTCTTATTTCTTTCTTTATTACTTCTTTCTTACGTCTTTTTTACTTCTTTCTTACTTCTTTCTAACTTCTTCCTTTCTTCTTTCTTTCTTCTTTCATTCTTACTTCTTTCTTACTTCTTCCTTTCTTACTTCTTTCTTACTACTTTCTTACTTCTTTCTTTCTTCTTTCATTCTTATTTATTTCTTTCTTCATTCTTACTTCTTTCTTCTTTCTTTCTTACTTCTTTCTTACTTCTTTCTTACTTCTTTCTTACTTCTTCCTTACTTCTTTCTTACTTCTTTCTAACTTCTTTTTTCTTCTTTCTTTCTTCTTCTTTCTTCTTTCTTTCTTCCTTCTTTCTTACTTCTTTCTTATTACTTTCTTACTTCTTTCTTACTTCTTTCGTACTTCTTTCTTACTTCTTTCTTACTTCTTTCTTACTTCTTCCTTACTTCTTTCTTACTTCTTTCTAACTTCTTTTTTCTTCTTTCTTTCTTCTTCTTTCTTCTTTCTTTCTTCTTTCTTTCTTACTTCTTTCTTATTACTTTCTTACTTCTTTCTTACTTCTTTCGTACTTCTTCCTTATTTCTTTCTTACTTCTTTCTAACTTCTTTTTTCTTCTTTCTTTCTTCTTCTTTCTTCTTTCTTTCTTCTTTCTTTCTTACTTCTTTCTTATTACTTTCTTACTTCTTTCTTACTTCTTTCGTACTTCTTTCTTACTTCTTTCTTTCTTACTTCTTTCTTACTTCTTTCTTACTTCTTTATTTCTTCTTTCTTACTTCTTTCTTTCTTCTTTCTTACTTCTTTCTTACTTCTTGCTTACTTCTTTCTTACTTCTTTCTAACTTCTTTCTTACTTCTTTCTTCTTTCTTTCTTATTTCCTTCTTACTTCTTTCTTACTTCTTTCTTACTTCTTTCTAACTTCTTTCTTACTTCTTTCTTACTTCTTTCTAAGTTCTTTCTTTCTTCTTGCTTTCATCTTTCTTTCTTACTTCTTTCATATTTCTTTCTTTATTACTTCTTTCTTACGTATTTTTACTTCTTTCTTACTTCTTTCTAACTTCTTTCTTTCTTCTTTATTTCTTCTTTAATTCTTACTTCTTTCTTACTTATTTCTTACTTCTTTCTCTTTCTTACTTCTTTCTTACTTCTTTCTTACTTCTTTCTTACTTCTTTCTTACTTCTTTCTTAATTCTTTCTTTCTTCTTTCTTACTTCTTTCTTACTTCTTTCGTACTTCTTTCTTACTTCTCTCTTTCTTCTTTCTTACTTCTTTCTTACTTCTTTCTTCCTTACTTCTTTCTTACTTCTTTCTTACTTCTTTCTTACTTCTTTCTTACTTCTTTCTTTCTTTCTTCTTTCTTACTTCTTTCGTACTTCTTTCTTACTTCTTTCTTTTTTCTTTCTTACTTCTTTCTTACTCTTTCTTACTTCTTTTTTACTTCTTTCTTTCTTCTTTCTTAATTCTTTCTTTCTTCTTTCTTACTTCTTTCTTACTTCTTTCTTACTTCTTTCGTACTTATTTCTTACTTCTCTCTTTCTTTCTTTCTTCTTTCTTACTTCTTTCTTACTACTTTCTTACTTCTTTCTTACTTCTTTCTTACTTCTTTCTTTCTTCTTTCTTAATTCTTTCTTTCTTCTTTCTTACTTCTTTCTTACTTCTTTCGTACTTCTTTTTTACTTCTCTCTTTCTTCTTTCTTTCTTCTTTCTTACTTCTTTCTTTCTTACTTCTTTCTTACTTCTTTCTTACTTCTTTCTTTCTTCTTTCTTACTTCTTTCTTACTTCTTTCTTACTTCTTTCTTACTTCTTTCTTCTCTTTCTTACTTCTTTCTTACTTCTTTCTTACTTCTTTCTTACTTCTTTCTTACTTCTTTCTTACTTCTTTCTTACTTCTTTCTAACTTCTTTCTTATTTCTTTCTTACTTCTTTCTTTCTTTCTTCTTGCTTTCTTCTTTCTTTCTTACTTCTTTCTTACTTCTTTCTTTCTTACTTCTTTCTTTCTTCTTTCTTACTTCATTCTTACTTCTTTCTTACTTCTTTCTTACTTCTTTCTGACTTCTTACTTCTTTTTCTTTCTTTCTTACTTCTTTCTTACTTCTCTCTTTCTTCTTTCTTACTTCTTTCTAACTTCTTTCTTACTTCTTTCTTTCTTCTATCTTTCTTCTTTCATTCTTACTTCTTTCTTATTTATTTCTTTCTTAGTTCTTTCTTCTTTCGTACTTCATTCTTACTTCTTTCTCTTTTCTTTCTTACTTCTTTCTTACTTCTTTCTTACTTCTTTCTTTCTTCTTTCTTAATTCTTCCTTTCTTCTTTCTTACTTCTTTCTTACCTCTTTCGTACTTCTTTCTTACTTCTCTCTTTCTTCTTTCTTTCTTCTTTCTTACTTCTTTCTTACTTCTTTCTTACTTCTTTCTTACTTCTTTCTAACTTCTTTTTTCTTCTTTCTTTCTTCTTTCTTTCTTACTTCTTTCTTTGTAACTTCTTTCTTACTTCTTTCGTACTTCTTTCGTATGTCTTTCTTTCTTACTTCTTTCTTTCTTCTTTCTTACTTCTTTCTTACTTCTTTCTTACTTCTTTCTTACTTCTTTCTTACTTCTTTCTAACTTCTTTCTTATTTCTTTCTTAATTCTTTCTTTCTTTCTTCTTGCTTTCTTCTTTCTTTCTTACTTCTTTCTTACTTCTTTCTTTCTTACTTCTTTCTTACTTCTTTTTTACTTCTTTCTTACTTCTTTCTTACTTCTTTCTTTCTTCTTTCTTTCTTCTTTCATTCTTACTTCTTTCTTTCTTCTTTCTTACTTCTTTCTTTCTTACTTCTTTCTTAGTTCTTTCTTTCTTCTTTCATTCTTCTTTCTTACTTCTTTCTTACTTCTTTCTTACTTCTTTCTTCTTTCTTTCTTACTTCTTTCTTACTTCTTTCTTACTTCTTTCTTACTTCTTTCTTTCTTCTTTCTTACTTCGTTCTTTCTTCTTTCTTACTTCTTTCTTTCTTCTTTCATACTTCTTTCTTCCTTCTTTCTGACTTCTTTCTTACTTCTTTATTTCTTACTTCTTTCTCACTTCTTTCTTCTTTCTTACTTCTTTCTTCATTCCTTCTTACTTCTTTTTTACTTCTTTCTTACTTCTTTCTTACTTTTTATTACTTCTTTCTTTCTTCTTTCTTACTTCTTTCTTTCTTCTTTCTTTCTTACTTCTTTCTTATTTCTTTCTTACTTCTTTCTTTCTTTCTTCTTGCTTTCTTCTTTCATTCTTATTTCTAAATTCTTTCTAACTTCTTTCTAACTTCTTTTATACTTCTTTCTTACTTCTTTCTTTCTTACTTCTGTCTTACTTCTTTCGTACTTCTTTCTTTCCTTCCTCTTTCTTAATTCTTTCTTACTTCTTTCTTACTTCTTTCTTACTTCTTTCTTCTTTCTTTCTTACTTCTTTCTTACTTCTTTCTTACTTCTTTCTTACTTCTTTCTTTCTTCTTTCTTACTTCTTACTTTCTTCTTTCTTACTTCTTTCTTACTTCTTTCTTACTTCCTTCTTACTTCTTTCTGACTTCTTACTTCTTTCTTCTTTCTTTCTTACTTCTTTCTTACTTCTTTCTTACTTCTTTCTTAATTCTTTCTTACTTCTTTCTTACTTCTTTCTTACTTCTTTCTTACTTCTTTCTTCTTTCTTTCTTACTTCTTTCTTACTTCTTTCTTACTTCTTTCTTACTTCTTTCTTTCTTTCTTTCTTTCTTCTTTCTTCATACTTTCTTCTTTCTTTCTTACTTCTTTCTTACTTCTTTCTTACTTCTTTCTTTCTTTCTTCTTGCTTTCTCCTTTTTTTCTTATTTCTAAATTCGTTCTAACTTCTTTCTAACTTCTTTCTTATTTCTTTCTTACTTCATTCTTTCTTTCTTCTTTCTTACATCTTTCAAACTCCTTTCTAACTTCTTTCTTCGTTCTTTCTTACCTCTTTCGTACTTCTTTCGTACTTCTTTCTTTTTTCTTTCTTACTTCTTTCTTACTTCTTTCTTACTTCTTTCTTACTCCTTTCTTACTTCTTTCTTTCTTCTTTCTTACTTCTTTCTTTCTTCTTTCTTACTTCTTTCTTACTTCTTTCGTACTTCTTTCTTACTTCTCTCTTTCTTCTTTCTTTCTTCTTACTTACTTCTTTCTTCCTTACTTCTTTCTTACTTCTTTCTTACTTCTTTCTTTCTTCTTTCTTTCCTCTTTCTTACTTCTTTCTTTATTCTTTCTTACTTCTTTCTTACTTCTTTCTTCCTTCTTTCTTACTTCTTTCTTACTTCTTTCTTACTTCTTTCTTACTTCTTCCTTACTTCTTTCTTACTTCTTTCTAACTTCTTTTTTCTTCTTTCTTTCTTCTTTCTTTCTTCTTTCTTTCTTCTTTCTTTCTTACTTCTTTCTTATTACATTCTTACTTATTTTTTACTTCTTTCGTACTACTTTCTTACTTCTTTCTTTCTTACTTCTTTCTTACTTCTTTCTTACTTCTTTCTTATTACTTTCTTACTTCTTTCTTACTTCTTTCGTACTTCTTTCTTACATCTTTCTTACTTCTTTCTTACTTCTTTCTTCTTTCTTTCTTACTTCTTTCTAACTTCTTTCTTACTTCTTTCGTACTTCTTTCTTACTTCTTTCCTTCTTACTTCTTTCTTACTTCTTTCTTACTTCTTTCTTACTTCTTTCTTCTTTCTTTCTTACCTCTTTCTTTCTTACTTCATTCTTACTTCTTTCTTACTTCTTTCCCTCTTCTTTCTTACTTCTTTCTTACTTCTTTCTTCTTTCTTTCTTACTTCTTTCTTACTTCTTTCTTACTTCTTCCTTACTTCTTTCTTACTTCTTTCTAACTTCTTTTTTCTTCTTTCTTTCTTCTTTCTTTCTTCTTTCTTTCTTACTTCTTTCTTATTACTTTCTTACTTCTTTTTTACTTCTTTCGTACTTCTTTCTTACTTCTTTCTTTCTTACTTCTTTCTTACTTCTTTCTTACTTCTTTCTTACTTCTTTCTTACTTCTTTCTTACTTCTTTCTTTCTTCTTTCTTACTTCTTTCTTTCTTCTTTCTTACTTCTTTCTTTCTTCTTTCTTACTTCTTTCTTCCTTCTTTCTGACTTCTTCTTACTTCTTTATTTCTTACTTTTTTCTCACTTCTTTCTTACTTCTTTCTTACTTCTTTCGTACTTCTTTCTTTCTTACTTCTTTCTTACTTCTTTCGTACTTCTTTCTTTCTTACCTCTTTCTTACTTCTTTCTTACTTTTTCTTACTTCTTTCTTACTTCTTTCTTCTTTCTTTCTTACTTCTTTCTTCTTTCTTACTTCTTTCTTTCTTCTTTCTTACTTCTTACTTTCTTCTTTCTTACTTCTTTCTTACTTATTTCTTACTTCTTTCTTTCTTTCTTCTTTCTTACTTCTTTCGTACTTCTTTCTTACTTCTTTCTTTTTTCTTTCTTACTTCTTTCTTACTTCTTTCTTACTTCTTTCTTACTTCTTTCTTACTTCTTTCTTTCTTCTTTCTTAATTCTTTCTTTCTTCTTTCTTACTTCTTTCTTACTTCTTTCGTACTTCTTTCTTACTTCTCTCTTTCTTCTTTCTTTCTTCTTTCTTACTTCTTTCTTTCTTACTTCTTTCTTACTTCTTTCTTGCTTCTTTCTTACTTCTTTCTTCTTTCTTTCTTACTTCTTTCTTACTTCTTTCTTACTTCTTTATTACTTCTTTCTTTCTTCTTTCTTACTTCTTTCTTTCTTCTTTCTCACTTCTTTCATTCTTCTTTCTTACTTATTTCTTACTTCTTTCTGACTTCTTTCTTACTTCTTTCTTCTTTCTTTCTTACTTCTTTCGTACTTCTTTCTTAATTCTTTCTTACTTTTTTCTTACTTCTTTCTTCATTCCTTCTTACTTCTTTTTTACTTCTTTTTTACTTCTTTCTTACTTCTTTCTTACTTCTTTCTTACTTCTTTCTTTCTTCTTTCATTCTTCTCTATTTCTTCTCTCTTTCTTCTTTCTGTCTTCTTTCTTTCTTCTTTCTTTCCTCTTTCTTTCTTATTTCTAATTTCTTTCTAACTTCTGTCTAACTTCTTTCTTATTTCTTTCTTACTTCATTCTTTCTTCCTTCCTTCTAACATCTTTCTAACTTCTTTCTAACTTGTTTCTTACTTCTTTCTTACTTCTTTCTTACCTTTTTCTTTCTTTCTTTCTTTCTTTCTACTTTCTTCTTTCTTTCTTCTTTTTTTCTTCTTTCTTTCTTACTTCTTTCTTACTTCCTTCTTACTCCTTCTTTCTTTCTTCTTGCTTTCTTCTTTCTCTCTTATTTCTAAATTATTTCTAACTTCTTTCTATCTTCTTTCTTATTTCGTTCTTACTTCATTCTTTCTTTCTTCTTTCTTACATCTTTCTAACTTCTTTCTAACTTCTTTCTTACTTCTTTCTTACTTCTTTCTAACTTCTTTCTTACTTCTTTCTTACTCCTTTCTTACTTCTTTCTTACTTCTTTCGTACTTCTTTCTTACTTCTTAATTTCTTACTTCTTTCTTACTTCATTTTTACTTCTTTCTTACATCTTTCTTACTTCTTTCTTACTTCTTTCTTCTTTCTTTCTTATTTCTTTCTAACTTCTTTCTTACTTCCTTCGTACTTCTTTCTTACTTCTTTCTTTCTTACTTCTTTCTTACATCTTTCTTACTTCTTTCTTACTTCTTTCTTACTTCTTTCTTACTTCTTTCTTCTTTCTTTCTTACTTCTTTCTTTCTTACTTCATTCTTACTTCTTTCTTACTTCTTTCCCTCTTCTTTCTTACTTCTTTCTTACTTCTTTCTTCTTTCTTTCTTACTTCTTTCTTACTTCTTTCTTACTTCTTCCTTACTTCTTTCTTACTTCTTTCTAACTTCTTTTTTCTTCTTTCTTTCTTCTTTTTTTCTTCTTTCTTTCTTCTTTCTTTCTTACTTCTTTCTTATTAATTTCTTACTTATTTTTTACTTCTTTCGTACTACTTTCTTACTTCTTTCTTTCTTACTTCTTTCTTACTTCTTTCTTACTTCTTTCTTACTCTTTTTTTACTTCTTTCTTTCCTCTTTCTTACTTCTTTCTTTCCTCTTTCTTACTTCTTTCTTTCTTCTTTCTTACTTCTTTCTTCCTTCTTTCTGACTTCTTCTTACTTCTTTATTTCTTACTTCTTTCTCACTTCTTTCTTACTTCTTTCTTCATTCCTTCTTACTTCTTTTTTACTTCTTTCTTACTTCTTTCTTACTTCTTTCTTCTTTCTTTCTTCTTTCTTTCCTCCCTATTTCTTCTCTCTTTCTTCTTTCTTTCTTCTTTCTTTCTTCTTTCTTTCTTACTTCTTTCTTATTACTTTCTTACTTCTTTTTTACTTCTTTCGTACTTCTTTCTTACTTCTTTCTTTCTTACTTCTTTCTTATTACTTTCTTACTTCTTTTTTACTTCTTTCGTACTTCTTTCTTACTTCTTTCTTTCTTACTTCTTTCTTACTTCTTGCTTACTTCTTTCTTACTTCTTTCTGACTTCTTTCTTACTTCTTTCTTCTTTCTTTCTTATTTCCTTCTTACTTCATTCTTACTTCTTTCTTACTTCTTTCTAACTTCTTTCTTACCTCTTTCTTACTTCTTTCTAAGTTCTTTCTTTCTTCTAGCTTTCTTCTTTCTTTCTTACTTCTTTCTTATTTCTTTCTTTATTACTTCTTTCTTACGTCTTTTTTACTTCTTTCTTACTTCTTTCTAACTTCTTCCTTTCTTCTTTCTTTCTTCTTTCATTCTTACTTCTTTCTTACTTCTTCCTTTCTTACTTCTTTCTTACTACTTTCTTACTTCTTTCTTTCTTCTTTCATTCTTATTTATTTCTTTCTTCATTCTTACTTCTTTCTTCTTTCTTTCTTACTTCTTTCTTACTTCTTTCTTACTTCTTTCTTACTTCTTCCTTACTTCTTTCTTACTTCTTTCTAACTTCTTTTTTCTTCTTTCTTTCTTCTTCTTTCTTCTTTCTTTCTTCCTTCTTTCTTACTTCTTTCTTATTACTTTCTTACTTCTTTCTTACTTCTTTCGTACTTCTTTCTTACTTCTTTCTTACTTCTTTCTTACTTCTTCCTTACTTCTTTCTTACTTCTTTCTAACTTCTTTTTTCTTCTTTCTTTCTTCTTCTTTCTTCTTTCTTTCTTCTTTCTTTCTTACTTCTTTCTTATTACTTTCTTACTTCTTTCTTACTTCTTTCGTACTTCTTCCTTATTTCTTTCTTACTTCTTTCTAACTTCTTTTTTCTTCTTTCTTTCTTCTTCTTTCTTCTTTCTTTCTTCTTTCTTTCTTACTTCTTTCTTATTACTTTCTTACTTCTTTCTTACTTCTTTCGTACTTCTTTCTTACTTCTTTCTTTCTTACTTCTTTCTTACTTCTTTCTTACTTCTTTATTTCTTCTTTCTTACTTCTTTCTTTCTTCTTTCTTACTTCTTTCTTACTTCTTGCTTACTTCTTTCTTACTTCTTTCTAACTTCTTTCTTACTTCTTTCTTCTTTCTTTCTTATTTCCTTCTTACTTCTTTCTTACTTCTTTCTTACTTCTTTCTAACTTCTTTCTTACTTCTTTCTTACTTCTTTCTAAGTTCTTTCTTTCTTCTTGCTTTCATCTTTCTTTCTTACTTCTTTCATATTTCTTTCTTTATTACTTCTTTCTTACGTATTTTTACTTCTTTCTTACTTCTTTCTAACTTCTTTCTTTCTTCTTTATTTCTTCTTTAATTCTTACTTCTTTCTTACTTATTTCTTACTTCTTTCTCTTTCTTACTTCTTTCTTACTTCTTTCTTACTTCTTTCTTACTTCTTTCTTACTTCTTTCTTAATTCTTTCTTTCTTCTTTCTTACTTCTTTCTTACTTCTTTCGTACTTCTTTCTTACTTCTCTCTTTCTTCTTTCTTACTTCTTTCTTACTTCTTTCTTCCTTACTTCTTTCTTACTTCTTTCTTACTTCTTTCTTACTTCTTTCTTACTTCTTTCTTTCTTTCTTCTTTCTTACTTCTTTCGTACTTCTTTCTTACTTCTTTCTTTTTTCTTTCTTACTTCTTTCTTACTCTTTCTTACTTCTTTTTTACTTCTTTCTTTCTTCTTTCTTAATTCTTTCTTTCTTCTTTCTTACTTCTTTCTTACTTCTTTCTTACTTCTTTCGTACTTATTTCTTACTTCTCTCTTTCTTTCTTTCTTCTTTCTTACTTCTTTCTTACTACTTTCTTACTTCTTTCTTACTTCTTTCTTACTTCTTTCTTTCTTCTTTCTTAATTCTTTCTTTCTTCTTTCTTACTTCTTTCTTACTTCTTTCGTACTTCTTTTTTACTTCTCTCTTTCTTCTTTCTTTCTTCTTTCTTACTTCTTTCTTTCTTACTTCTTTCTTACTTCTTTCTTACTTCTTTCTTTCTTCTTTCTTACTTCTTTCTTACTTCTTTCTTACTTCTTTCTTACTTCTTTCTTACTTCTTTCTTCTCTTTCTTACTTCTTTCTTACTTCTTTCTTACTTCTTTCTTACTTCTTTCTTACTTCTTTCTTACTTCTTTCTTACTTCTTTCTAACTTCTTTCTTATTTCTTTCTTACTTCTTTCTTTCTTTCTTCTTGCTTTCTTCTTTCTTTCTTACTTCTTTCTTACTTCTTTCTTTCTTACTTCTTTCTTTCTTCTTTCTTACTTCATTCTTACTTCTTTCTTACTTCTTTCTTACTTCTTTCTGACTTCTTACTTCTTTTTCTTTCTTTCTTACTTCTTTCTTACTTCTCTCTTTCTTCTTTCTTACTTCTTTCTAACTTCTTTCTTACTTCTTTCTTTCTTCTATCTTTCTTCTTTCATTCTTACTTCTTTCTTATTTATTTCTTTCTTAGTTCTTTCTTCTTTCGTACTTCATTCTTACTTCTTTCTCTTTTCTTTCTTACTTCTTTCTTACTTCTTTCTTACTTCTTTCTTTCTTCTTTCTTAATTCTTCCTTTCTTCTTTCTTACTTCTTTCTTACCTCTTTCGTACTTCTTTCTTACTTCTCTCTTTCTTCTTTCTTTCTTCTTTCTTACTTCTTTCTTACTTCTTTCTTACTTCTTTCTTACTTCTTTCTAACTTCTTTTTTCTTCTTTCTTTCTTCTTTCTTTCTTACTTCTTTCTTTGTAACTTCTTTCTTACTTCTTTCGTACTTCTTTCGTATGTCTTTCTTTCTTACTTCTTTCTTTCTTCTTTCTTACTTCTTTCTTACTTCTTTCTTACTTCTTTCTTACTTCTTTCTTACTTCTTTCTAACTTCTTTCTTATTTCTTTCTTAATTCTTTCTTTCTTTCTTCTTGCTTTCTTCTTTCTTTCTTACTTCTTTCTTACTTCTTTCTTTCTTACTTCTTTCTTACTTCTTTTTTACTTCTTTCTTACTTCTTTCTTACTTCTTTCTTTCTTCTTTCTTTCTTCTTTCATTCTTACTTCTTTCTTTCTTCTTTCTTACTTCTTTCTTTCTTACTTCTTTCTTAGTTCTTTCTTTCTTCTTTCATTCTTCTTTCTTACTTCTTTCTTACTTCTTTCTTACTTCTTTCTTCTTTCTTTCTTACTTCTTTCTTACTTCTTTCTTACTTCTTTCTTACTTCTTTCTTTCTTCTTTCTTACTTCGTTCTTTCTTCTTTCTTACTTCTTTCTTTCTTCTTTCATACTTCTTTCTTCCTTCTTTCTGACTTCTTTCTTACTTCTTTATTTCTTACTTCTTTCTCACTTCTTTCTTCTTTCTTACTTCTTTCTTCATTCCTTCTTACTTCTTTTTTACTTCTTTCTTACTTCTTTCTTACTTTTTATTACTTCTTTCTTTCTTCTTTCTTACTTCTTTCTTTCTTCTTTCTTTCTTACTTCTTTCTTATTTCTTTCTTACTTCTTTCTTTCTTTCTTCTTGCTTTCTTCTTTCATTCTTATTTCTAAATTCTTTCTAACTTCTTTCTAACTTCTTTTATACTTCTTTCTTACTTCTTTCTTTCTTACTTCTGTCTTACTTCTTTCGTACTTCTTTCTTTCCTTCCTCTTTCTTAATTCTTTCTTACTTCTTTCTTACTTCTTTCTTACTTCTTTCTTCTTTCTTTCTTACTTCTTTCTTACTTCTTTCTTACTTCTTTCTTACTTCTTTCTTTCTTCTTTCTTACTTCTTACTTTCTTCTTTCTTACTTCTTTCTTACTTCTTTCTTACTTCCTTCTTACTTCTTTCTGACTTCTTACTTCTTTCTTCTTTCTTTCTTACTTCTTTCTTACTTCTTTCTTACTTCTTTCTTAATTCTTTCTTACTTCTTTCTTACTTCTTTCTTACTTCTTTCTTACTTCTTTCTTCTTTCTTTCTTACTTCTTTCTTACTTCTTTCTTACTTCTTTCTTACTTCTTTCTTTCTTTCTTTCTTTCTTCTTTCTTCATACTTTCTTCTTTCTTTCTTACTTCTTTCTTACTTCTTTCTTACTTCTTTCTTTCTTTCTTCTTGCTTTCTCCTTTTTTTCTTATTTCTAAATTCGTTCTAACTTCTTTCTAACTTCTTTCTTATTTCTTTCTTACTTCATTCTTTCTTTCTTCTTTCTTACATCTTTCAAACTCCTTTCTAACTTCTTTCTTCGTTCTTTCTTACCTCTTTCGTACTTCTTTCGTACTTCTTTCTTTTTTCTTTCTTACTTCTTTCTTACTTCTTTCTTACTTCTTTCTTACTCCTTTCTTACTTCTTTCTTTCTTCTTTCTTACTTCTTTCTTTCTTCTTTCTTACTTCTTTCTTACTTCTTTCGTACTTCTTTCTTACTTCTCTCTTTCTTCTTTCTTTCTTCTTTCTTACTTCTTTCTTCCTTACTTCTTTCTTACTTCTTTCTTACTTCTTTCTTTCTTCTTTCTTTCCTCTTTCTTACTTCTTTCTTTATTCTTTCTTACTTCTTTCTTACTTCTTTCTTCCTTCTTTCTTACTTCTTTCTTACTTCTTTCTTACTTCTTTCTTACTTCTTCCTTACTTCTTTCTTACTTCTTTCTAACTTCTTTTTTCTTCTTTCTTTCTTCTTTCTTTCTTCTTTCTTTCTTCTTTCTTTCTTACTTCTTTCTTATTACATTCTTACTTATTTTTTACTTCTTTCGTACTACTTTCTTACTTCTTTCTTTCTTACTTCTTTCTTACTTCTTTCTTACTTCTTTCTTATTACTTTCTTACTTCTTTCTTACTTCTTTCGTACTTCTTTCTTACTTCTTTCTTACTTCTTTCTTACTTCTTCCTTACTTCTTTCTTACTTCTTTCTAACTTCTTTTTTCTTCTTTCTTTCTTCTTCTTTCTTCTTTCTTTCTTCTTTCTTTCTTACTTATTTCTTATTACTTTCTTACTTCTTTCTTACTTCTTTCGTACTTCTTTCTTACTTCTTTCTTTCTTACTTCTTTCTTACTTCTTTCTTACTTCTTTCTTTCTTCTTTCTTACTTCTTTCTTTCTTCTTTCTTACTTCTTTCTAAGTTCTTTCTTTCTTCTTGCTTTCATCTTTCTTTCTTACTTCTTTCATATTTCTTTCTTTATTACTTCTTTCTTAGGTATTTTTACTTCTTTCTTACTTCTTTCTAACTTCTTTCTTTCTTCTTTATTTCTTCTTTAATTCTTACTTCTTTCTTACTTATTTCTTACTTCTTTCTCTTTCTTACTTCTTTCTTACTTCTTTCTTACTTCTTTCTTACTTCTTTCTTACTTCTTTCTTACTTCTTTCTTACTTCTTTCTTTCTTCTTTCTTAATTCTTTCTTTCTTCTTTCTTACTTCTTTCTTACTTCTTTCATACTTCTTTCTTACTTCTCTCTTTCTTCTTTCTTTCTTCTTTCTTACTTCTTTCTTCCTTACTTCTTTCTTACTTCTTTCTTACTTCTTTCTTACTTCTTTCTTACTTCTTTCTTTCTTTCTTCTTTCTTACTTCTTTCGTACTTCTTTCTTACTTCTTTCTTTTTTCTTTCTTACTTCTTTCTTACTTCTTTCTTACTTCTTTTTTACTTCTTTCTTTCTTCTTTCTTAATTCTTTCTTTCTTCTTTCTTACTTCTTTCTTACTTCTTTCTTACTTCTTTCGTACTTATTTCTTACTTCTCTCTTTCTTTCTTTCTTCTTTCTTACTTCTTTCTTACTACTTTCTTACTTCTTTCTTACTTCTTTCTTACTTCTTTCTTACTTCTTTCTTACTTCTTTCTTTCTTCTTTCTTAATTCTTTCTTTCTTCTTTCTTACTTCTTTCTTACTTCTTTCGTACTTCTTTTTTACTTCTCTCTTTCTTCTTTCTTTCTTCTTCCTTACTTCTTTCTTTCTTACTTCTTTCTTACTTCTTTCTTACTTCTTTCTTTCTTCTTTCTTACTTCTTTCTTACTTCTTTCGTACTTCTTTCGTACTTCTTCTTTCTTACTTCTTTCTTACTTCTTTCTTACTTCTTTCTTACTTCTTTCTTACTTCTTTCTTACTTCTTTCTTACTTCTTTCTTCTCTTTCTTACTTCTTTCTTACTTCTTTCTTACTTCTTTCTTACTTCTTTCTTTGTTCTTTCTTACTTCTTTCTTTCTTCTTTCTTACTTCATTCTTACTTCTTTCTTACTTCTTTCTTACTTCTTTCTGACTTCTTACTTCTTTCTTCTTTCTTTCTTACTCCTTTCTTACTTCTCTCTTACTTCTTTCTTACTTCTTTCTAACTTCTTTCTTACTTCTTTCTTTCTTCTATCTTTCTTCTTTCATTCTTACTTCTTTCTTATTTATTTCTTTCTTAGTTCTTTCTTCTTTCGTACTTCATTCTTACTTCTTTCTCTTTTCTTTCTTACTTCTTTCTTACTTCTTTCTTACTTCTTTCTTTCTTCTTTCTTAATTCTTCCTTTCTTCTTTCTTACTTCTTTCTTACCTCTTTCGTACTTCTTTCTTACTTCTCTCTTTCTTCTTTCTTTCCTCTTTCTTACTTCTTTCTTTCTTACTTCTCTCTAACTTCTTTCTTACTTCTTTCTTACTTCTTTCGTACTTCTTTCTTACTTCTTTCTTTTTTACTTCTTACTTCTTTCTTAATTCTTTCTGTCTTCTTTCTTACTTCTTTCTTACTTCTTTCTTCTTTCTTTCTTACTTCTTTCTTACTTCTTTCTTACTTCTTTATTACTTCTTTCTTTCTTCTTTCTTACTTCTTTCTTTCATCTTTCTTACTTCTTTCTTTCTTCTTTCTTACTTCTTTCTTACTTCTTTCTGACTTCTTTCTTACTTCTTTCTTCTTTCTTTCTTACTTCTTTCGTACTTCTTTCTTAATTCTTTCTTACTTCTTTCTTACTTCTTTCTTACTTCTTTCTTACTTCTTTCTTACTTCTTTCATTCTTCTTTCATTCTTCTCTATTTCTTCTCTCTTTCTTCTTTCTGTCTCCTTTCTTTCTTCTTTTTTTCCCTTTTTCTTTCTTATTTCTAAATTCTTTCTAACTTCTTTCTTATTTCTTTCTTACTTCATTCTTTCTTTCTTCTTTCTTACATCTTTCTAACTTCCTTCTAACTTCTTTCTTACTTCTTCCTTACTTCTTTCTTACTTCTTTCTAACTTCTTTTTTCTTCTTTCTTTCTTTCTTCTTTCTTTCTTCTTTCTTTCTTACTTCTTTCTTACTCCTTTCTTACTTCTTTCTTACTTCTTTCGTACTTCTTTCTTACTTCTTTCTTTCTTACTTCTTTCTTACTTCTTTCTGACTTCTTACTTCTTTCTTCTTTCTTTCTTCTTTCTTTCTTACTTCTTTCTTACTACTTTCTTACTTCTTTCTTACTTCTTTCGTACTACTTTCTTACTTCTTTCTTTCTTACTTCTTTTTTACTTCTTTCTTACTTCTTTCTTACTTCTTTCTTCTTTCTTTCTTACTTCTTTCTTTCTTTCTTCTTTGTTACTTCTTTCGTACTTCTTTCTTACTTCTTTGTTTCTTCTTTATTAATTCTTTCTTCTTTCTTTCTTACTTCTTTCTTACTCTTTTCTTACTTCTTTCTTACTTCTTTCGTACTTCTTTCTTACTTCTTTCTTTCTTATTTCTTTCTTACTTCTTTCTTACTTCTTTCTTACTTCTTTCTTTCTTCTTCCTTAATTCTTTCTTTCTTCTTTCTTACTTCTTTCTTACTTCTTTCGTACTTCTTTCTTACTTCTCTCTTTCTTCTTTCTTTCCTCTTTCTTACTTCTTTCTTTCTTACTTCTCTCTAACTTCTTTCTTACTTCTTTCTTACTTCTTTCTTACTTCTTTCGTACTTCTTTCTTACTTCTTTCTTTCTTACTTCTTTCTTACTTCTTTCTGACTTCTTACTTCTTTCTTCTTTCTTTCTTCTTTCTTTCTTACTTCTTTCTTACTACTTTCTTACTTCTTTCTTACTTCTTTCGTACTACTTTCTTACTTCTTTCTTTCTTACTTCTTTTTTACTTCTTTCTTACTTCTTTCTTACTTCTTTCTTCTTTCTTTCTTACTTCTTTCTTACTTCTTTCTTACTTCTTTCTTTCTTTCTTCTTTGTTACTTCTTTCGTACTTCTTTCTTACTTCTTTGTTTCTTCTTTATTAATTCTTTCTTCTTTCTTTCTTACTTCTTTCTTACTCTTTTCTTACTTCTTTCTTACTTCTTTCGTACTTCTTTCTTACTTCTTTTTTTCTTACTTCTTTCTTACTTCTTTCTTACTTCTTTCTTACTTCTTTCTTTCTTCTTCCTTAATTCTTTCTTTCTTCTTTCTTACTTCTTTCTTACTTCTTTCGTACTTCTTTCTTACTTCTCTCTTTCTTCTTTCTTTCCTCTTTCTTACTTCTTTCTTTCTTACTTCTCTCTAACTTCTTTCTTACTTCTTTCTTACTTCTTTCTTACTTCTTTCTTACTTCTTTCTTACTTCTTTCTTTCTTACTTCTTTCTTACTTCTTTCTGACTTCTTACTTCTTTCTTCTTTCTTTCTTCTTTCTTTCTTACTTCTTTCTTACTACTTTCTTACTTCTTTCTTACTTCTTTCGTACTACTTTCTTACTTCTTTCTTTCTTACTTCTTTTTTACTTCTTTCTTACTTCTTTCTTACTTCTTTCTTCTTTCTTTCTTACTTCTTTCTTACTACTTTCTTACTTCTTTCTTTCTTTCTTCTTTGTTACTTCTTTCGTACTTCTTTCTTACTTCTTTCTTTCTTCTTTATTAATTCTTTCTTCTTTCTTTCTTACTTCTTTCTTACTCTTTTCTTACTTCTTTCTTACTTCTTTCGTACTTCTTTCTTACTTCTTTCTTTCTTACTTCTTTCTTACTTCTTTCTTAGTTCTTTCTTACTTCTTTCTTTCTTCTTCCTTAATTCTTTCTTTCTTCTTTCTTACTTCTTTCTTACTTCTTTCTTACTTCTTTCTTACTTCTTTCTTACTTCTTTCTAACTTCTTTTTTCTTCTTTCTTTCTCCTTTCTTTCTTCTTTCTTTCTTACTTCTTTCTTACTCCTTTCTTACTTCTTTCTTACTTCTTTCTTCTTTCTTTCTTACTTCCTTCTTACTTCTTTCTTACTTCTTTCTTACTTCTTTCCTTCTTCTATCTTACTTCTTTCTTTCTTCTTTCTTAGTTCTTTCTTTCTTCTTTCTTACTTCTTTCTTACTTCTTTCTGAATTCTTTCTTACTTCTTTCTTCTTTCTTTCTTACTTCTTTCGTACTTCTTTCTTAATTCTTTCTTACTTATTTCTTACTTCTTTCTTCATTCCTTCTTACGTCTTTTTTACTTCTTTCTTACATCTTTCTTACTTCTTTCTTACTTCTTTCTTTTTTCTTTCATTCTTCTCTATTTCTTCTCTCTTTCTTCTTTCGGTCTTCTTTCTTTCTTCTTTCTTTCTTATTTCTAAATTCTTTCTAACTTCTTTCTAACTTCTTTCTTATTTCTTTCTTACTTCATTCTTTCTTTCTTCCTTCTAACATCTTTCTAACTTCTTTCTAACTTGTTTCTTAGTTCTTTCTAACTTCTTTCTTACCTCTTTCTTACATCTTTCTTTCTTTCTTTCCTTCTTTCTACTTTCGTCTTTCTTTCTTCTTTCTTTATTCTTTCTTTCTTACTTCTGTCTTACTTCTTTCTTACTTCTTTCTTTCTTTCTTCTTGATTTATTCTTTCTTTCTTATTTCTAAATTCTTTCCAACTTCTTTCTAACTTCTTTCTTATTTCTTTCTTACTTCTTTCTTTCTTTCTTCTTTCTTACATCTTTCTAACTTCATTCTAACTTCTTTCTTACTTCTTTCTTACTTCTTTCTTACTTCTTTCTTACTTCTTTCTTACTTCTTTCTTTCTTACTTCTTTCTTACTTCTTTCGTACTTCTTTCTTTCTTACTTCTTCCTTACTTCTTTCTTACTTCTTTCTTACTTCTTTCTTCTTTCTCTCTTACTTCTTTCTTACTTCTTTCTTCGTTCTTTCTTACTTCTTTCTTTCTTCTTTCTTACTTCTTTCTTTCTTCTTTCTTACTTCTTTCTTACTTCTTTCTTACTTCTTTCTTACTTCTTTCCGACCTCTTACTTCTTTCTTCTTTCTTTCTTACTTCTTTCTTAATTCTTTCTAACTTCTTTCTTACTTCTTTCTTTCTTCTTTCTTTCTTCTTTCATTCCTACTTCTTTCTTACTTCTTTCTTACTTCTTTCGTACTTCTTTCTTACTTCTTTCTTTTTTACTTCTTACTTCTTTCTTAATTCTTTCTTTCTTCTTTCTTACTTCTTTCTTACTTCTCTCTTTCTTCTTTCTTTCTTCTTTCTTACTTCTTTCTTCCTTACTTCTTTCTTACTTTTTTCTTACTTCTTTCTTTCTTCTTTCTTCTTTCTTTCTTACTTCTTTCTTACTTCTTTCTTACTTCTTTATTACTTCTTTCTTTCTTCTTTCTTACTTCTTTCTTTCATCTTTCTTACTTCTTTCTTTCTTCTTTCTTACTTCTTTCTTACTTCTTTCTGACTTCTTTCTTACTTCTTTCTTCTTTCTTTCTTACTTCTTTCGTACTTCTTTCTTAATTCTTTCTTACTTCTTTCTTACTTCTTTCTTACTTCTTTCTTACTTCTTTCATTCTTCTTTCATTCTTCTCTATTTCTTCTCTCTTTCTTCTTTCTGTCTTCTTTCTTTCTTCTTTCTTTCCCTTTTTCTTTCTTATTTCTAAATTCTTTCTAACTTCTTTCTAACTTCTTTCTTAATTCTTTCTTACTTCATTCTTTCTTTCTTCCTTCTAACATCTTTCTAACTTCTTTCTAACTTGTTTCTTACTTCTATCTTACTTCTTTCTTACTTCTTTCTTACTTCTTTCTTTCTTTCTTTCTTTCTACTTTCTTCTTTCTTTCTTCTTTCTTTCCTCTTTCTTTCTTACTTCTTTCTTACTTCTTTATTTCTTACTTCTTTCTTTCTTTCTTCTTGCTTTCTTCTTTCTTTCTTATTTCTAAATTCTTTCTAACTTCTTTCTAACTTCTTTCTTATTTCTTTCTTACTTCATTCTTTCTTTCTTCTTTCTTACATCTTTCTAACTTCCTTCTAACTTCTTTCTTACTTCTTTCTTACTTCTTTCTTACTTCTTTCTTACTTCTTTCTTCTTTCTTTCTTACTTCTTTCTTACTTCTTTCTTACTTCTTTCTTACTTCTTCCTTACTGCTTTCTTACTTCTTTCTAACTTCTTTTTTCTTCTTTCTTTCTTCTTTCTTTCTTCTTTCTTTCTTACTTCTTTCTTACTCCTTTCTTACTTCTTTCTTACTTCTTTCGTACTTCTATCTTACTTCTTTCTTTCTTACTTCTTTCTTACTTCTTTCTGACTTCTTACTTCTTTCTTCTTTCTTTCTTACTACTTTCTTACTTCTTTCTTACTTCTTTCGTACTACTTTCTTACTTCTTTCTTTCTTACTTCTTTTTTACTTCTTTCTTACTTCTTTCTTACTTCTTTCTTCTTTCTTTCTTACTTCTTTCTTACTTCTTTCTTACTTCTTTCTTTCTTTCTTCTTTGTTACTTCTTTCGTACTTCTTTCTTACTTCTTTCTTTCTTCTTTATTAATTCTTTCTTCTTTCTTTCTTACTTCTTTCTTACTCTTTTCTTTCTTCTTTCTTACTTCTTTCGTACTTCTTTCTTACTTCTTTCTTTCTTACTTCTTTCTTACTTCTTTCTTACTTCTTTCTTACTTCTTTCTTTCTTCTTCCTTAATTCTTTCTTTCTTCTTTCTTACTTCTTTCTTACTTCTTTCGTACTTCTTTCTTACTTCTCTCTTTCTTCTTTCTTTCCTCTTTCTTACTTCTTTCTTTCTTACTTCTCTCTAACTTCTTTCTTACTTCTTTCTTACTTCTTTCTTACTACTTTCTTACTTCTTTCTTACTTCTTTCTTTCTTACTTCTTTCTTACTTCTTTCTGACTTCTTACTTCTTTCTTCTTTCTTTCTTCTTTCTTTCTTAGTTCTTTCTTACTACTTTCTTACTTCTTTCTTACTTCTTTCGTACTACTTTCTTACTTCTTTCTTTCTTACTTCTTTTTTACTTCTTTCTTACTTCTTTCTTACTTCTTTCTTCTTTCTTTCTTACTTCTTTCTTACTACTTTCTTACTTCTTTCTTTCTTTCTTCTTTGTTACTTCTTTCGTACTTCTTTCTTACTTCTTTCTTTCTTCTTTATTAATTCTTTCTTCTTTCTTTCTTACTTCTTTCTTACTCTTTTCTTACTTCTTTCTTACTTCTTTCGTAGTTCTTTCTTACTTCTTTCTTTCTTCTTCCTTAATTCTTTCTTTCTTCTTTCTTACTTCTTTCTTAATTCTTTCTTACTTCTTTCTTACTTCTTTCCTACTTCTTTCTAACTTCTTTTTTCTTCTTTCTTTCTCCATTCTTTCTTCTTTCTTTCTTACATCTTTCTTAGTCCTTTCTTACTTCTTTCTTACTTCTTTCGTACTTCTTTCTTACTTCTTTCTTTCTTACTTCTTTCTTACTTATTTCTTACTTCTTTCCCAATTCTTTCTTACTTCTTTCTTACTTCTTTCTTCTTTCTTTCTTACTTCCTTCTTACTTCTTTCTTACTTCTTTATTACTTCTTTCCTTCTTCTATCTTACTTCTTTCTTTCTTCTTTCTTAGTTCTTTCTTTCTTCTTTCTAACTTCTTTCTTACTTCTTTCTGAATTCTTTCTTACTTCTTTCTTCTTTCTTTCTTACTTCTTTCGTACATCTTTCTTAATTCTTTCTTACTTATTTCTTACTTCTTTCTTCATTCCTTCTTACCTCTTTTTTACTTCTTTCTTACATCTTTCTTACTTCTTTCTTACTTCTTTCTTTCTTCTTTCATTCTTCTCTATTTCTTCTCTCTTTCTTCTTTCGGTCTTCTTTCTTTCTTCTTTCTTTCTTATTTCTAAATTCTTTCTAACTTCTTTCTAACTTCTTTCTTATTTCTTTCTTACTTCATTCTTTCTTTCTTCCTTCTCGCATCTTTCTAACTTCTTTCTAACTTGTTTCTTAGTTCTTTCTAACTTCTTTCTTACTTCTTTCTTACATCTTTCTTTCTTTCTTTCCTTCTTTCTACTTTCTTCTTTCTTTCTTCTTTCTTTATTCTTTCTTTCTTACTTCTGTCTTACTTCTTTCTTACTTCTTTCTTTCTTTCTTCTTGCTTTATTCTTTCTTTCTTATTTCTAAATTCTTTCCAACTTCTTTCTAACTTCTTTCTTATTTCTTTCTTACTTCTTTCTTTCTTTCTTCTTTCTTACATCTTTCTAACTTCATTCTAACTTCTTTCTTACTTCTTTCTTACTTCTTTCTTACTTCTTTCTTACTTCTTTCTTCTTTCTTTCTTACTTCTTTCTTACTTCTTTCTTACTTCTTTCTTCTTTCTTTCTTACTTCTTTCTTACTTCTTTCTTACTTCTTTCTTACTTCTTCCTTACTTCTTTCTTACTTCTTTCTAACTTCTTTTTTCTTCTTTCTTTCTTCTTTCTTTCTTCTTTCCTTCTTACTTCTTTCTTACTACTTTCTTACTTCTTTCTTACTTATTTCGTGCTTCTTTCTTACTTCTTTCTTTCTTACTTCTTTCTTACTTCTTTCTTACTTCTTTCTTTCTTCTTTCTTACTTCTTTCTTTCTTCTTTCTTACTTCTTTCTTACTTCTTTCTGACTTCTTTCTTACTTCTTTCTGCTTTCTTTCTTACTTCTTTCGTACTTCTTTCTTACTTCTTTCTTACTTCTTTCTTTATTACCTCTTTCATACTTCTTTCTTACTTCTTTCTTCCTTACTTCTTTCTTAATTCTTTTTTACTTCTTTCTTACTTCTTTCGTACTTCTTTCTTTCTTCTCTCATTCTTCTTTCATTGTTACTTCTTTCTTACGTCTTTCTTGCTTCTTTCTTTCTTACTTCTTTCTTATTTCTTTCGTACTTCTATCTTACTTCTTTCTTTTTTCTTTCTTACTTCTTTCTTCTTTCTTACTTCTTTCTTTCTTCTTTCTTTCTTCTTTCTTCTTTCTTTCTCACTTCTTTCTTACTTCTTTCTTACTTCTTTCTTACTTCTTTCTTACTTCTTTCTTACTTCTTTCTAACTTCTTTTTTCTTCTTTCTTTCTTCTTTCTTTCTTCTTTCTTACTTCTTTCTTACTCCTTTCTTACTTCTTTCTTTCTTACTTCTTTCTTACTTATTTCGTACTTCTTTCTTACTTCTTTCTTTTTTCTTTCTTAATTCTTTCTTACTTCTTTCTTACTTCTTTCGTACTTCTTTCTTTCTTCTTTCTTTCTTCTTTCTTACTTCTTTCTTTCTTACTTCTTTCTTACTTCCTTCTTACTTCTTTCTTACTTCTTTCTTACTTCTTTAT
>NW_027043303.1:110000-199432 GCF_036013475.1 Columba livia
CTTCTTTCTAACTTCTTTTTTCTTCTTTCTTTCTTCTTTCTTTCTTCTTTCTTTCTTACTTCTTTCTTACTCCTTTCTTACTTCTTTCTTACTTCTTTCGTACTTCTTTCTTAATTCTTTCTTTCTTACTTCTTTCTTACTTCTTTCTTACTTCTTTCTTACTTCTTTCTTACTTCTTTCTTACTTCTTTCTTACTCCTTTCTTCTTTCTTTCTTACTTCTTTCTTACTTCTTTCTTACTTCTTTCTTACTTCTTTCTTTCTTCTTTCTTATTTCTTTCTTACTTCTTTCTTACTTCTTTCTTACTTCTTACTGACTTCTTTCTTACTTCTTACCGACTTCTTTCTTACTTCTTTCTTCTTTATTTCTTACTTCTTTCTTACTTCTTTCTTACTTCTTTCTTACTTCTTTTTTACTTCTTTCTTCTCTATTTCTTCTCTCTTTCTGCTTTCTTTCTTCTTTCTTTCTTCTTTCTTTCTTATTTCTAAATTATTTCTAACTTTTTCTAACTTCTTTCTTATTT
This sequence comes from Columba livia, assembly GCF_036013475.1. Taxonomy (NCBI): domain Eukaryota; kingdom Metazoa; phylum Chordata; class Aves; order Columbiformes; family Columbidae; genus Columba; species Columba livia. Next base: position 110,523 of record NW_027043303.1, read on the forward strand.
CTTTCTTACTTCATTCTTTCGTTCTTCTTTCTTACATCTTTCTAACTTCTTTCTAACTTCTTTCTTACTTCTTTCTTACTTCTTTCTTAATTCTTTCTTAATTCTTTCTTTCTTACTTCTTTCTTACTTCTTTCTTTCTTACTTCTTTCTTACTTCTTTCTTACTTCTTTCTTACTTCTTTCTTACTTCTTTCTTCTTTCTTTCTTACTTCTTTCTTACTTATTTCTTAGTTCTTTCTTACTTCATTCTTTCTTTTTTCTTACTTCTTTCTTTCTTCTTTCTTACTTCTTTCTTACTTCTTTCTTACTTCTTACTTACTTCTTTCTGACTTCTTACTTCTTTCTTCTTTCTTTCTTACTTCTTTCTTCTTTCTTTCTTACTTCTTTCTTACTTCATTCTTTCTTCTTTCTAAATTCTTTCTTACTTCTTTCTTTCTTCTTTCTTTCTTATTTCATTCTTACTTCTTTCTTACTTCTTTCTTACTTCTTTCTTTCTTTCTTCTTTCTTACTTCTTTCGTACTTCTTTCTTACTTCTTTCCTTTTTCTTTCTTACTTCTTTCTTACTTCTTTCTTACTTCTTTCTAACTTCTTTCTTTCTTCTTTCTTAATTCTTTCTTTCTTCTTTCTTACTTCTTTCTTACTTCTTTCTTACTTCTTTCTTACTTCTTTCTTCTTTCTTCCTTACTTCTTTCTTACTTCTTTATTACTTCTTTCTTTCTTCTTTCTTACTTCTTTCTTTCTTCTTTCTTGCTTCTTTCTTTCTTCTTTCTTACTTCTTTCTTACTTCTTTCTGACCTCTTTCTTACTTCTTTCTTCTTTCTTTCTTACTTCATTCTTACTTCTTTCTTTCTTTCTTTCTTTCTTTCTTTCTTTCTTTCTTTCTTTCTTTCTTTCTTTCTTTCTACTTTCTTCTTTCTTTCTTCTTTCTTTCTTCTTTCTTTCTTACTTCTTTCTTACTTCTTTCTTTCTTCTTTCTTACTTTTCTTTCTTACTTCTTTCTTTCTTATTTCTTTCTTACTTCTTTCTTACTTCTTTCTTACTTCTTTCTTACTTCTTTCTAACTTCTTTTTTCTTCTTTCTTTCTTCTTTCTTTCTTCTTTCTTTCTTACTTCTTTCTTACTCCTTTCTTACTTCTTTCTTACTTCTTTCGTACTTCTTTCTTAATTCTTTCTTTCTTCTTTCTTACTTCTTTCTTACTTCTTTCTTACTTCTTTCTTACTTCTTTCTTACTCCTTTCTTCTTTCTTTCTTACTTCTTTCTTTCTTCTTTCTTACTTCTTTCTTACTTCTTTCTTACTTCTTTCTTACTTCTTTCTTACTTCTTACTGACTTCTTTCTTACTTCTTACCGACTTCTTTCTTACTTCTTTCTTCTTTATTTCTTACTTCTTTCTTACTTCTTTCTTACTTCTTTTTTACTTCTTTCTTCAGTCCTTCTTACTTCTTTTTACTTCTTTCTTTCTTCTTTCTTACTTCTTTCTTACTTCTTTTTTCCTTCTTTCTTCACTATTTCTTCTCTCTTTCTGCTTTCTTTCTTCTTTCTTTCTTCTTTCTTTCTTATTTCTAAATTATTTTTAACTTTTTCTAACTTCTTTCTTATTTCTTTCTTACTTCATTCTTTCGTTCTTCTTTCTTACATCTTTCCAACTTCTTTCTAACTTCTTTCTTACTTCTTTCTTACTTCTTTCTTACTTCTTTCTTAATTCTTTCTTTCTTACTTCTTTCTTACTTCTTTCTTTCTTACTTCTTTCTTACTTCTTTCTTACTTCTTTCTTACTTCTTTCTTCTTTCTTTCTTACTTCTTTCTTACTTATTTCTTAGTTCTTTCTTACCTCTTTCTTTCTTTTTTCTTACTTCTTTCTTTCTTCTTTCTTACTTCATTCTTACTTCTTTCTTACTTCTTACTTACTTCTTTCTGACTTCTTACTTCTTTCTTCTTTCTTTCTTACTTCTTTCTTCTTTCTTTCTTACTTCTTTCTTACTTCATTCTTTCTTCTTTCTAACTTCTTTCTTACTTCTTTCTTTCTTCTTTCTTTCTTATTTCATTCTTACTTCTTTCTTACTTCTTTCTTACTTCTTTCTTTCTTTCTTCTTTCTTACTTCTTTCGTACTTCTTTCTTACTTCTTTCCTTTTTCTTTCTTACTTCTTTCTTACTTCTTTCTTACTTCTTTCTTACTTCTTTCTTACTTCTTTCTGACTTCTTTCTTACTACTTTCTTCTTTCTTTCCTAATTCTTTTTTAATTCTTTCTTACTTCTTTCGTACTTCTTTCTTTCTTCTCTCATTCTTCTTTCATTGTTACTTCTTTCTTACTTCTTTCTTGCTTCTTTCTTTCTTACTTCTTTCTTATTTCTTTCGTACTTCTTTCTTACTTCTTTCTTTTTTCTTTCTTACTTCCTTCTTACTTCTTTCTTACTTCTTTCTTTCTTCTTTCTTTCTTCTTTCTTACTACTTTCTTACTTCTTTCTTACTTCTTTCTTACTTCTTTCTTACTTCTTTCTAACTTCTTTTTTCTTCTTTCTTTCTTCTTTCTTTCTTCTTTCTTACTTCTTTCTTACTCCTTTCTTACTTCTTTCTTTCTTGCTTCTTTCTTACTTCTTTCGTACTTCTTTCTTACCTCCTTCTTTTTTCTTTCTTACTTCTTTCTTACTTCTTTCTTACTTCTTTCTTACTTCTTTCTTGCTTCGTTCTTTCTTACTTCTTTCTTATTTCTTTCGTACTTCTTTCTTACTTCTTTCTTCTTTCTTTCTTACTTCTTTTTTACTTCTTTCTTACTTCTTTCTTACTTCTTACTTCTTTCTTCATTCTTTCTTACTTCTTTTTTACTTCTTACTTCTTTCTTACTTCTTTATTACTTCTTTCTTAGTTCTTTCTTACTTCTTTCTTTCTTTCTTTTTGCTTTCTTCTTTCTTTCTTATTCCTAAATTCTTTCTAACTTCTTTCTAACTTCTTTCTTATTTCTTTCTCACTTCATTCTATCTTTCTTCTTTCTACAATCTTTATAACTTCTTTCTAACTTCTTTCTTACTTCTTTCTTACTTCTTTCTTACTTCTTTCTTACTTCTTTCTTACTTCTTTCTTACTTCTTTCTTCTTTCTTTCTTACTTCTTTCTTACTTCTTTCTTACTTCTTTCTTCAATCCTTCTTACTTCTTTTTTACTTCTTTCTTACTTCTTTCTTACTTGTTTCTTCTTTCTTTCTTCTCTATTTCTTCTCTCATTCTTCTTTCTTTCTTCTCTCTTTCTTACTTCTTTCTTACTTCTTTCTTACTTCTTTCTTTCTTTCTTTCTTTCTTACTTCTTTCTTCTTTCTTTCTTCTTTCTTTCTTCTCTCTTTCTCACTTCTTTCTTACTTCTTTCTTACTTCTTTCTTTCTTTCTTCTTGCTTTCTTCTTTCTTTCTTATTCCTAAATTCTTTCTAACTTCTTTCTAACTTCTTTCTTATTTCTTTCTCACTTCATTCTATCTTTCTTCTTTCTAAAATCTTTATAACTTCTTTCTAACTTCTTTCTTACTTCTTTCTTATTTATTTCTTACTTCTTTCTTACTTCTTTCTTACTTCTTTCTTCTTTCTTTCTTCTTTCTTACTTCTTTGTTACTTCTTTCTTCAATCCTTCTTACTTCTTTTTTACTTCTTTCTTACTTCTTTCTTACTTCTTTCTTCTTCCTTTCTTCTCTATTTCTTCTCTCTTTCTTCTTTCTTTCTTCTTTCTTTCTACTTTCTTTCTTCTTTCTTTATTGCTTCTTTCTTACTACTTTCTTACTTCTCTCTTTCTTCTTGCTTTCTTCTTTCTTTCTTATTTCTAAATTCTTTCTAACTTCTTTCTATCTTCTTTCTTATTTCTTTCTTACTTCGTTCTTTCTTTCTTCTTTCTTACATCTTTCTAAATTCTTTCTAACTTCTTTCTTACTTCTTTCTTACTTCTTTCTTACTTCTTTCTTTCTTTCTTTCTTTCTTACTTCTTTATTCTTTCTTTCTTCTTTCTTCTTTCTTTCTTCTTTCTTTCTTCTCTCTTTCTTACTTCTTTCTTACTTCTTTATTTCTTTCTTCTTGCTTTCTTCTTTCTTTCTTATTTCTAAATTCTTTCTAACTTCTTTCTATCTTCTTTCTTATTTCTTTCTTACTTCATTCTTTCTTTCTTCTTTCTTACATCTTTCTAAATTCTTTCTAACTTCTTTCTTACTTCTTTCTTACTTCTTTCTTACTTCTTTCTTTCTTTCTTTCTTTCTTAATTCTTTCTTCTTTCTTTCTTCTTTCTTTCTTCTCTCATTCTTACTTCTTTCTTACTTCTTTCTTACTTCTTTCTTACTTTCTTTCTTTCTTTCTTACTTCTTTCTTCTTTCTTACTTCTTTCTTTCTTCTCTCTTTCTTAATTCTTTCTTACTTCTTTCTTACTTCTTTCTTTCTTTCTTCTTGCTTTCTTCTTTCTTTCTTATTTCTAAATTCTTTCTAACTTCTTTCTAACTTCTTTTTTATTTCTTTCTTACTTCATTCTTTCTTTCTTCTTTCTTACATCTTTCTAACTTCTTTCTAACTTCTTTCTTACTTCTTTCTTTCTTCTTTCTTACTTCTTTCGTACTTCTTTCTTTCTTACTTCTTTCTTACTTCTTTCTTACTTCTTTCTTACTTCTTTCTTACTTCTTTCTTACTTCTTTCTTCTTTCTTTCTTACTTCTTTCTTACTTATTTCTTACTTCTTTCTAACTTCTTTCTTACTTCTTTCTTTCTTCTTTCTTTCTTCTTTCATTCTTACTTCTTTCTTACTTCTTTCTTACTTCTTTCTTACTTCTTTCTTACTTCTTTCTAACTTCTTTCTTACTTCTTTCTTTCTTCTTTCTTTCTTCTTTCTGACTTCTTTCAGACTTCTTTCTTCTTTCTTTATTACTTCTTTCTTACTTCTTTCTTACTTCTTTCTTTCTTCTTTCTTCCTTCTTTCTTTCTTCTTTCTTACTTCTTTCTTACTTCTCTCTTACTTCTTTCTTACGTCTTCCTGACTTCTTTCTTACTTCTTTCTTCTTTCTTTCTTTCTTCTTTCTTACTTCTTTCTTTCTTCTTTCTTCCTTCTTTCTTTCTTCTGTCTTTCTTCTTTCGTTCTTACTTCTTTCTTACTTCTTTCTTACTTCTTCCTGACTTCTTTCTGACTTCTTTCTGACTTCTTTCTTCTTTCTTTATTACTTCTTTCTTACTACTTTCTTACTTCTTTCTTTCTTCTTTCTTACTTCTTTCTTTCTTCTTTCTTTCTTCTTTCTTACTTCTTTCTTTCTTCTTTCTTTCTTCTTTCTTTCTTCTTTCATTCTTACTTCTTTCTTACATCTTTCTTACTTCTTTCTTTCTTACTTCTTTCTTACTTCTTTCGTACTTCTTTCTTACTTCTTTCTTACTTCTTTCTTACTTCTTTCTTACTTCTTTCTTCTTTCTTTCTTACTTCTTTCTTACTTCTTTCTTACTTCTTTCTTACTTCTTTCTTACTTCTTTCTGACTTCTTTCTTTCTTCTTTCTTACTTCTTTCTTACTTATTTCTTACTTCTTTCTGACTTCTTTCTTACTACTTTCTTCTTTCTTTCCTACTTCTTTTTTACTTCTTTCTTACTTCTTTCTTACTTCTTTCTTCTTTCTTTCTTCTCTATTTCTTCTCTCTTTCTTCTTTCTTTCTTCTTTCTTTCTTCTTTCTTTCTTGCTTCTTTCTTACTTCTTTCTTACTTCATTCTTTCTTCTTGCTTTCTTCTTTCTTTCTTATTTCTAAATTCTTTCTAACTTCTTTCTATCTTCTTTCTTATTTCTTTCTTACTTCATTCTTTCTTTCTTCTTTCTTACATCTTTCTAAATTCTTTCTAACTTCTTTCTTACTTCTTTCTTACTTCTTTCTTACTTCTTTCTTTCTTTCTTTCTTACTTCTTTCTTCTTTCTTTCTTCTTTCTTTCTTCTCTCTTTCTTACTTCTTTCTTACTTTTTTCTTATTTCTTTCTTTCTTTCTTCTTGCTTTCTTCTTTCTTTCTTATTTCTAAATTCTTTCTAACTTCTTTCTATCTTCTTTCTTATTTCTTTCTTATTTCATTTTTTTCTTTCTTCTTTCTTACATCTTTCTAAATTCTTTCTAACTTCTTACTTATTTCTTACTTCTTTCTTACTTCTTTCTTACTTCTTTCTTTCTTTCTTTCTTTCTTACTTCTTTCTTCTTTCTTTCTTCTTTCTTTCTTCTCTCTTTCTTACTTCTTTCTTACTTCTTTCTTACTTCTTTCTTTCTTTCTTCTTGCTTTCTTCTTTCTTTCTGATTTCTAAATTCTTTCTAACTTCTTTCTAACTTCTTTTTTATTTCTTTCTTACTTCATTCTTTCTTTCTTCTTTCTTACATGTTTCTAACTTCTTTCTTACTTTTTCTTTCTTCTTTCTTACTTCTTTCTTACTTCTTTCTTACTTCTTTCTTACTTCTTTCTAACTTCTTTCTTACTTCTTTCTTTCTTCTTTCTTTCTTCTTTCATTCTTACTTCTTTCTTACTTCTTTCTTACTTCTTTCTTTCTTCTTTCTTTCTTCTTTCTTTCTTCTTTTTTACTTCTTTCTTACTTCTTTCTTACTTCTTTCTTTCTTCTTTCTTTCTTCTTTCATTCTTACTTCTTTCTTACTTCTTTCTTACTTCTTTCTTACTACTTTCTTCTTTCTTTCCTACTTCTTTCTTACTTCTTTCTTACTTCTTTCTTACTTCTTTCTTACTTCTTTCTTACTTCTTTCTTACTTCTTTCTTCTTTCTTTCTTACTTCTTTCTTACTTCTTTCTTACTTCTTTCTTCAATCCTTCTTACTTCTTTTTTACTTCTTTCTTACTTCTTTCTTACTTGTTTCTTCTTTCTTTCTTCTCTATTTCTTCTCTCATTCTTCTTTCTTTCTTCTCTCCTTCTTACTTCTTTCTTACTTCTTTCATACTTCTTTCTTTCTTTCTTTCTTTCTTACTTCTTTCTTCTTTCTTTCTTCTTTCTTTCTTCTCTCTTTCTTACTTCTTTCTTACTTCTTTCTTACTTCTTTCTTTCTTTCTTCTTGCTTTCTTCTTTCTTATTCCTAAATTCTTTCTAACTTCTTTCTAACTTCTTTCTTATTTCTTTCTCACTTCATTCTATCTTTCTTCTTTCTAAAATCTTTATAACTTCTTTCTAACTTCTTTCTTACTTCTTTCTTATTTATTTCTTACTTCTTTCTTACTTCTTTCTTACTTCTTTCTTCTTTCTTTCTTCTTTCTTACTTCTTTCTTACTTCTTTCTTCAATCCTTCTTACTTCTTTTTTACTTCTTTCTTACTTCTTTCTTACTTCTTTCTTCTTCCTTTCTTCTCTATTTCTTCTCTCTTTCTTCTTTCTTTCTTCTTTCTTTCTTCTTTCTTTATTGCTTCTTTCTTACTACTTTCTTACTTCTCTCTTTCTTCTTGCTTTCTTCTTTCTTTCTTATTTCTAAATTCTTTCTAACTTCTTTCTATCTTCTTTCTTATTTCTTTCTTACTTCGTTCTTTCTTTCTTCTTTCTTACATCTTTCTAAATTCTTTCTAACTTCTTTCTTACTTCTTTCTTACTTCTTTCTTACTTCTTTCTTTCTTTCTTTCTTTCTTTCTTAATTCTTTCTTCTTTCTTTCTTCTTTCTTTCTTCTCTCATTCTTACTTCTTTCTTACTTCTTTCTTACTTCTTTCTTACTTTCTTTCTTTCTTTCTTACTTCTTTCTTCTTTCTTACTTCTTTCTTTCTTCTCTCTTTCTTAATTCTTTCTTACTTCTTTCTTACTTCTTTCTTTCTTTCTTCTTGCTTTCTTCTTTCTTTCTTATTTCTAAATTCTTTCTAACTTCTTTCTAACTTCTTTTTTATTTCTTTCTTACTTCATTCTTTCTTTCTTCTTTCTTACATCTTTCTAACTTCTTTCTAACTTCTTTCTTACTTCTTTCTTTCTTCTTTCTTACTTCTTTCGTACTTCTTTCTTTCTTACTTCTTTCTTACTTCTTTCTTACTTCTTTCTTACTTCTTTCTTACTTCTTTCTTACTTCTTTCTTCTTTCTTTCTTACTTCTTTCTTACTTATTTCTTACTTCTTTCTAACTTCTTTCTTACTTCTTTCTTTCTTCTTTCTTTCTTCTTTCATTCTTACTTCTTTTTTACTTCTTTCTTACTTCTTTCTTACTTCTTTCTAACTTCTTTCTTACTTCTTTCTTTCTTCTTTCTTTCTTCTTTCTGACTTCTTTCAGACTTCTTTCTTCTTTCTTTATTACTTCTTTCTTACTTCTTTCTTACTTCTTTCTTTCTTCTTTCTTCCTTCTTTCTTTCTTCTTTCTTACTTCTTTCTTACTTCTTTCTTACTTCTTTCTTACTTCTTCCTGACTTCTTTCTTACTTCTTTCTTCTTTCTTTCTTTCTTCTTTCTTACTTCTTTCTTTCTTCTTTCTTCCTTCTTTCTTTCTTCTGTCTTTCTTCTTTCGTTCTTACTTCTTTCTTACTTCTTTCTTACTTCTTTCTGACTTCTTTCTGACTTCTTTCTTCTTTCTTTATTACTTCTTTCTTACTACTTCCTTACTTCTTTCTTTCTTCTTTCTTACTTCTTTCTTTCTTCTTTCTTACTTCTTTCTTACTTCTTTCTTTCTTCTTTCTTTCTTCTTTCTTTCTTCTTTCATTCTTACTTCTTTCTTACATCTTTCTTACTTCTTTCTTTCTTACTTCTTTCTTACTTCTTTCGTACTTCTTTCTTACTTCTTTCTTACTTCTTTCTTACTTCTTTCTTACTTCTTTCTTCTTTCTTTCTTACTTCTTTCTTACTTCTTTCTTACTTCTTTCTTACTTCTTTCTTACTTCTTTCTGACTTCTTTCTTTCTTCTTTCTTACTTCTTTCTTACTTCTTTCTTACTTCTTTCTTACTACTTTCTTCTTTCTTTCCTACTTCTTTTTTACTTCTTTCTTACTTCTTTCGTACTTCTTTCTTTCTTCTCTCATTCTTCTTTCATTGTTACTTCTTTCTTATTTCTTTCGTACTTCTTTCTTACTTCTTTCTTTTTTCTTTCTTACTTCTTTCTTACTTCTTTCTTACTTTTTTCTTTCTTCTTTCTTTCTTCTTTCTTACTTCTTTCTTTCTTACTTCTTTCTTACTTCTTTCTTACTTCTTTCTTACTTCTTTCTTACTTCTTTCTTACTTCTTTCTTACTTCTTACTTACTTCTTTCTTACTTCTTTCTTACTTCTTTCTAACTTCTTTTTTCTTCTTTCTTTCTTCTTTCTTTCTTCTTTCTTACTTCTTTCTTACTCCTTTCTTACTTCTTTCTTTCTTACTTCTTTCTTACTTCTTTCGTACTTCTTTCTTACCTCCTTCTTTTTTCTTTCTTACTTCTTTCTTACTTCTTTCTTACTTCTTTCTTACTTCTTTCTTACTTCTTTCTTACTTCTTTCTTACTTCTTTCTTTCTTCTTTCTTTCTTCTTTCTTACTTCTTTCTTTCTTACTTCTTTCTTACTTCCTTCTTACTTCTTTCTTACTTTTTTATTACTTCTTTATTACTTCTTTCTTACTTCTTTCTTCTTTCTTTCTTACTTCTTCCTTACTTCTTTCTTACTTCTTTCTTACTTCTTTCTTACTTCTTTCTTCCTTCTTTCTGACTTCTTTCTTACTTCTTTCTTCTTTCTTTCTTACTTCTTTTTTACTTCTTACTTCTTTCTTACATCTTTATTACTTCTTTCTTAGTTCTTTCTTACTTCTTTCTTTCTTTCTTCTTGCTTTCTTCTTTCTTTCTTATTCCTAAATTCTTTCCAACTTCTTTCTAACTTCTTTCTTATTTCTTTCTCACTTCATTCTATCTTTCTTCTTTCTAAAATCTTTATAACTTCTTTCTAACTTCTTTCTTACTTCTTTCTTACTTCTTTCTTACTTCTTTTTACTTCTTTCTTACTTCTTTCTTACTTCTTTCTTCTTTCTTTCTTACTTCTTTCTTACTTCTTTCATACTTCTTTCTTCAATCCTTCTTACTTCTTTTTTACTTCTTTCTTACTTCTTTCTTACTTCTTTCTTCTTTCTTTCTTCTCTATTTCTTCTCTCTTTCTTCTTTCTTTCTTCTTTCTTTCTTCTTTCTTTCTTGCTTCTTTCTTACTTCTTTCTTACTTCATTCTTTCTTCTTGCTTTCTTCTTTCTTTCTTATTTCTACATTCTTTCTAACTTCTTTCTATCTTCTTTCTTATTTCTTTCTTACTTCATTCTTTCTTTCTTCTTTCTTACATCTTTCTAAATTCTTTCTAACTTCTTTCTTACTTCTTTCTTACTTCTTTCTTACTTCTTTCTTTCTTTCTTTCTTACTTCTTTCTTCTTTCTTTCTTCTTTCTTTCTTCTCTCTTTCTTACTTCTTTCTTACTTCTTTCTTACTTCTTTCTTTCTTTCTTCTTGCTTTCTTCTTTCTTTCTTATTTCTAAATTCTTTCTAACTTCTTTCTATCTTCTTTCTTATTTCTTTCTTACTTCATTTTTTCTTTCTTCTTTCTTACATCTTTCTAAATTCTTTCTAACTTCTTTCTTACTTATTTCTTACTTCTTTCTTACTTCTTTCTTACTTCTTTCTTTCTTTCTTTCTTTCTTACTTCTTTCTTCTTTCTTTCTTCTTTCTTTCTTCTCTCTTTCTTACTTCTTTCTTACTTATTTCTTACTTCTTTCTTTCTTTCTTCTTGCTTTCTTCTTTCTTTCTGATTTCTAAATTCTTTCTAACTTCTTTCTAACTTCTTTTTTATTTCTTTCTTACTTCATTCTTTCTTTCTTCTTTCTTACATCTTTCTAACTTCTTTCTTACTTTTTCTTTCTTCTTTCTTACTTCTTTCTTACTTCTTTCTTACTTCTTTCTTACTTCTTTCTAACTTCTTTCTTACTTCTTTCTTTCTTCTTTCTTTCTTCTTTCATTCTTACTTCTTTCTTACTTCTTTCTTACTTCTTTCTTTCTTCTTTCTTTATTCTTTCTTTCTTCTTTTTTACTTCTTTCTTACTTCTTTCTTACTTCTTTCTTTCTTCTTTCTTTCTTCTTTCATTCTTACTTCTTTCTTACTTCTTTCTTACTTCTTTCTTTCTTCTTTCTTTCCTCTTTCTTTCTTCTTTCATTCTTACTTCTTTCTTACATCTTTCTTACTTCTTTCTTCTAACCTTCTTACTTCTTTCTTACTTCTTTCTTACTTCTTTCTTACTTCTTTCTTACTTCTTTCTTACTTCTTTCTGACTTCTTTCTTTCTTCTTTCTTCTTTCTTTCTAACTTCTTTCTTACTTCTTTCTTTCTTCTTTCTTACTTCTTTCTTCTTTCTTACTTCTTTCTGACTTCTTTCTTACTTCTTTCTTACTTCTTTCTTTCTTCTTTCTTTCTTCTCTATTTCTTCTCTTTTTCCTCTTTCTTTCTTCTTTCTTTCTTCTTTCTTTCTTAATACTTTCTTACTTCTTTCTTACTTCTTTCTTTCTTTCTTCTTTCTTACTTCTTTCTTACTTCTTTCTTACTTCTTTCTTACTTCTTTCTTACTTCTTTCTTACCTCTTACTTCTTTCTTCATTCCTTCTTACTTCTTTTTTACTTCTTTCTTACTTCTTTCATTCTTCTTTCATTCTTACTTCTTACTTACATCTTTCTTACTTCTTTCTTTCTTACTTCTTTCTTACTTCTTTCGTACTTCTTTCTTACTTCTTTCTTACTTCTTTCTTACTTCTTTCTTACTTCTTTCTTACTTCTTTCTTACTACTTTCTGACCTCTGTCTTACTTCTTTCTTCTTTCTTTCTTACTTCTTTCTTACTTCTTTCTTTCTTCTTTCTTTCTTCTCTATTTCTTCCCTCTTTCTTCTTTCTTTCTTCTTTCTTTCTTCTTTCTTTTTTGCTTCTTTCTTACTTCTTTCTTACTTCTTTCTTTCTTTCTTCTTGCTTTCTTCTTTCTTTCTTATTTCTAAATTCTTTCTAACTTCTTTCTAACTTCTTTCTTATTTCTTTCTTACTTCTTTCTTACTTCTTTCTTACTTCTTTCGTATTTCTTTCTTACTTCTTTCTTTTTTCTTTCTTACTTCTTTCTTACTTCTTTCTTACTTCTTTCTTACTTCTTTCTTACTTCTTTCTATCTTCTTTCTTTCTTCTTTCTTATTTTTTCTTTCTTACTTCTTTCTTACTTCTTTCTTACTTCTCTCTTACTCCTTTCTTACTTCTTTCTTACTTCTTTCTTACTTCTTTCTAACTTCTTTTTTCTTCTTTCTTTCTTCTTTCCTTCTTCTTTCTTTCTTACTTCTTTCTTACTCCTTTCTTACTTCTTTCTTACTTCTTTCGTACTTCTTTCTTACTTCTTTCTTTCTTACTTCTTTCTTACTTCTTTCTTACTTCTTTCTTACTTCTTTCTTACTTCATTCTTACTTCATTCTTACATCTTTCTTACTTCTTTTTCTGTCTTTCTTACTTCTTTCTTACTTCTTTCTTACTTCTTTCTTACTTCTTTCTTCATTCCTTCTTACTTCTTTTTTACTTCTTTCTTACTTCTTTCTTTCTTCTTTATTTCTTCTCTATTTCTTCTCTCTTTCTTCTTTCTTTCTTCTTTCTTTCTTATTTCTAAATTCTTTCTTACTTCTTTCTAAATTTTTTCTTATTTCTTTCTTACTTCATTCTTTCTTTCTTCTTTCTAACATCTTTCTAACTTCTTTCTTACTTCTTTCTTACTTCTTTCTTACTTCTTTCTTTCTTCCTTTCTTTCTTTCTTCTTTCTTCTTTCTTTCTTCTTTCTTTCTTCTTTCTTTCTTACTTCTTTCTTAGTTCTTTCTTACTTCTTTCTTACTTCTTTCTTACTTCTGTCTTTCTTCTTTCTTAGTTCTTTCTTTCTCCTTTCTTACTTCTTTCTTACTTCTTTCTTTCTTACTTCTTTCTTACTTCTTTTTACTTATTTTTTCTTCTTTCTTTCTTCTTTCTTTCTTCTTTCTTTCTTACTTCTTTCTTACTCCTTTCTTACTTCTTTCTTTCTTACTTCTTTCTTACTTCTTTCGTACTTCTTTCTTACTTCTTTCTTTCTTACTTCTTTCTTACTCCTTTTATTACATCTTTCTTACTTCTTTCGTACTTCTTTCTTACTTCTTTCTTTCCTACTTCTTTCTTACTTCTTTCTTTCTTTCTTAATTCTTTCTTTCATTTTCTTACTTCTTTCTTACTTCTTTCGTACTTCTTTCTTACTTCTTTCTTACTTCTTTCTTACTTCTTTCTGACTTCTTTCTTACTACTTTCTTCTTTCTTTCCTACTTCTTTCTTACTTCTTTCTTACTTCTTTCTTACTTCTTTCTTACTTCTTTCTTACTTCTTTCTTACTTCTTTCTGACTTCTTTCTTACTTCTTTCTTCTTTCTTTCTAAATTCTTTCTTACTTCTTTCTTTCTTCTTTCTTACTTCTTTCTTACTTCTTTCTTACTTCTTTCTGACTTCTTTCTTACTTCTTTCTTACTTCTTTCTTCTTTCTTTCTTACTTCTTTCTTACTTCTTTCTTACTTCTTTCTTTCTTCTTTCTTTCTTCTCTATTTCTTCTCTTTTTCTTCTTTCTTTCTTCTTTCTTTCTTCTTTCTTTCTTCATACTTTCTTACTTCTTTCTTACTTCTTTCTTTCTTTCTTCTTTCTTACTTCTTTCTTACTTCTTTCTTACTTCTTTCTTTCTTCTTTCTTACTTCTTTCTTACTTCTTTCTTACATCTTTCTTACTTCTTTCTTCTTTCTTTCTTACTTCTTTCTTACTTCTTTCTTTCTTCTTTCTTACTTCTTTCTTACTTCTTTCTTACGTATTTCTTACTTCTTTCTTACTTCTTTCTTCATTCCTTCTTACTTCTTTCTTACTTCTTTCTCTCTTCCTTTCTTTCTTTCTTCTTTCTTCTTTCTTTCTTCTTTCTTTCTTCTTTCTTTCTTACTTCTTTCTTAGTTCTTTCTTACTTCTTTCTTACTTCTTTCTTACTTCTGTCTTTCTTCTTTCTTAGTTCTTTCTTTCTCCTTTCTTACTTCTTTCTTACTTCTTTCTTTCTTACTTCTTTCTTACTTCTTTTTACTTATTTTTTCTTCTTTCTTTCTTCTTTCTTTCTTACTTCTTTCTTACTCCTTTCTTACTTCTTTCTTTCTTACTTATTTCTTACTTCTTTCGTACTTCTTTCTTACTTCTTTCTTTCTTACTTCTTTCTTACTTCTTTCTTTCTTCTTTATTAATTCTTTCTTCCATTTTCTTACTTCTTACTTACTTCTTTCGTAATTCTTTCTTACTTCTTTCTTTCTTCTCTCTTTATTCTTTCTTACTTCTTTCTTTCTTATTTCTTTCTTACTTCTTTCTTTCTTCTTTCTTACTTCTTTCTTACTTCTTTCTAACTTCTTTCTTTCTTCTCTATTTCTTCTCTCTTTCTTCTTTCTTTCTTCTTTCTTTCTTCTTTTTTTCTTCTTTCTTACTTCTTTCTTTCTTTCTTCTTGCTTTCTTCTTTCTTTCTTATTTCTAAATTCTTTCTAACTTTTTTCTAACTTCTTTCTTATTTCTTTCTTACTTCATTCTTTCTTTCTTCTTTCTTACATCTTCCTAACTTCTTTCTAACTTCTTTCTTTCTTCTTTCTTACTTCTTTCTTACTTCTTTCATACTTCTTTCTTTCTTACTTCTTTCTTACTTCTTTCTTACTTCTTTCTTACTTCTTTCTTACTTCTTTCTTACTTCTTTCTTCTTTCTTTCTTACTTCTTTCTTACTTCTTCCTTACTTCTTTCTTCTTTCTTTCTTCTTTCTTACTTCTTTCTTTCTTCTTTCTTACTTCTTTCTTTCTTCTTTATTACTTCTTTCTTACTTCTTTCTGACTTCTTTCTTACTTCTTTCTTCTTTCTTTCTTACTTCTTTCTTACTTCTTTCTTACTTCTTTCTAACTTCTTTCTTACTTCTTTCTCTCTTCTTTCTTTCTTCTTTCATTCTTACTTCTTTCTTACTTCTTTCTTACTTCTTTCCTTCTCACTTCTTTCTTACTTCTTTCTTACTTCTTTCTTACTTCTTTCTTTTTTCTTTCTTACTTCTTTCTTACTTCTTTCTTACTTCTTTCTCACTTCTTTCTTTCTTCTTTCTTACTTCTTTCTTATTTCTTTCTTACTTCTTTCTTAATTCTTTCTTCATTCCTTCTTACTTATTTTTTACTTCTTTCTTACTTCTTTCTTTCTTCTTTCTTACTTCTTTCTTACTTCTTTCTTACTTCTTTCTTTCTTCTTTCTTACTTCTTTCTTATTTCTTTCTTACTTCTTTCTTAATTCTTTCTTCATTCCTTCTTACTTATTTTTTACTTCTTTCTTACTTCTTTCTTTCTTCTTTCTTAATTCTTTCTTACTTCTTTCTTACTTCTTTCTAACTTATTTTTTCTTCTTTCTTTCTTCTTTCTTCTTTCTTTCTTACTTCTTTCTTATTTCTTTCTTACTTCTTTCTTGCTTCTTTCTTACGTCTTTCTTACTTCCTTCTGACTTCTTTCTTCTTTCTTTCTTACTTCTTTCTTACTTCTTTCTTACTTCTTTCTTACTTCTTTCTTTCTTTCTTTCTTACTTCTTTCTTCTTTCTTTCTTACTTCTTTCTTACTTCTTTCTTACTTCTTTCTTACTTCTTTCTTAATTCTTTCTTTCTTCTTTCTTACTTCTTTCTTACTTCTTTCTGACTTCATTCTTAATTCTTTCTTACTTCTTTCTTCTTTCTTTGTTACTTCTTTCTTACTTCTTTCTTACTTCTTTCTTACTTCTTTCTAACTTCTTTCTTACCTCTTTCTTTCTTCTTTCTTTCTTACTTTTTTCTTACTTCTTTCGTATTTCTTTCTTACTTCTTTCCTTTTTCTTTCTTACTTCTTTCTTACTTCTTTCTTTCTTCTTTCTTTCTTATTTCTAAATTCTTTCTAACTTCTTTCTTATTTCTTTCTTACTTCATTCTTTCTTTCTTCTTTCTAACATCTTTCTAACTTCTTTCTATCTTCTTTCTTACTTTATTTCTTTCTTTCTTCTTTCTTCTTTCTTTCTTCTTTCTTTCTTCTTACTTTCTTTCTTCTTTCTTACTTCTTTCTTACTTCTGACTGTCTTCTTTCTTAGTTCTTTCTTTCTTCTTTCTTACTTCATTCTTACTTCTTTCTTTCTTACTTCTTTCTTATTCTTTCTGACTTCTTTTTTCTTCTTTCTTTCTTCTTTCTTTCTTCTTCCTTTCTTACTTATTTCTTACTCCTTACTTACTTCTTTCTTTCTTACTTCTTTCTTACTTCTTTCGTACTTCTTTCTTCCTTCTTTCTTATTCTTTCTTACTTCTTTCTTTCTTCTTTCTTTCTTACTTCTTTGTTACCTCTTTCGTATTTCTTTCTTACTTCTTTCTTTTTTTTTCTTACTTCTTCACTACTTCTTTCTTACTTATTACTTACTTCTTTCTTACTTCTTTCTTACTCCTTTCTTACTACTTTCTTACTTCTTTCTTACTTCTTTCTTTCTTAATTCTTTCTTACTTCTTTCTTTCTTCTTTCTGACTTCTCTCTTACTTCTTTCTTACTTCTTTCTAACTTCTTTTTTCTTCTTTCTTTCTTCTTTCTTTCTTCTTTCTTTCTTACTTCTTTCTTACTCCTTTCTTACTTCTTTCTTACTTCTTTCTTACTTCTTTCTTACATCTTTCTTACATCTTTCTTACTTCTTCCTTACTTATTTCTTACTTCTTTCTTCATTCCTTCTTACTTCTTTTTTACTTCTTTCTTACTTCTTTCTTATTTCTTTCTTACTTCATTCTTTCTTTCTTCTTTCTAACATCTTTCTAACTTCTTTCTATCTTCTTTCTTACTTCTTTCTTACTTCTTTCTTTATTTCTTTCTTTCTTCTTTCTTCTTTCTTTCTTCTTTCTTTCTTCTTCCTTTCTTTCTTCTTTCTTACTTCTTTCTTACTTCTGAGTTTCTTCATTCTTAGTTCTTTCTTTCTTCTTTCTTACTTCATTCTTACTTCTTTCTTTCTTACTTCTTTCTGACTTCTTTTTTCTTCTTTCTTTCTTCTTTCTTTCTTCTTCCTTTCTTACTTATTTCTTACTCCTTACTTACTTCTTTCTTTCTTACTTCTTTCTTACTTCTTTCGTACTTCTTTCTTACTTCTTTCTTTCTTACTTCTTTCTTACTTCTTTCTTACTTCTTTCTTTCTTCTTTCTTACTTCTTTCTTTCTTCTTTCTTCTTTCTAACTTCTTTCTTACTTCTTTCTTTCTTCTTTCTTTCTTCTTTCATTCTTACTTCTTTCTTACTTCTTTCTTACTTCTTTCTTACTTTTTTCTTACTACTTTCTTACTTCTTTCTTACTTCTTTCTTACTTAATTCTTTCTTACTTCTTTCTTACTTCTTTCTGACTTCTCTCTTACTTCTTTCTTCTTTCTTTCTTACTTCTTTCTTAATTCTTTCTTCATTCCTTCTTACTTATTTTTTACTTCTTTCTTACTTCTTTCTTACTTCTTTCTTACTTCTTTCTTTCTTCTTTCTCTCTTCTCTATTTCTTCTCTCTTTCTTCTTTCTTTCTTCTTTCTTTCTTCTTTCTTTCTAATTTCTAAATTCTTTCTAACATCTTTCTAACTTCATTCTATCTTCTTTCTTACTTGTTTCTTACTTCTTTCTTACTTCTTTCTTACTTCTTTCTAACTTCTTTCTTACTTCTTTCTTACTTCTTCCTTACTTCTTTCTTTCTTCTTTCTTTCTTCTTTCTTTCTTGCTTCTTTCTTACATCTTTCTTTCTTCTTTCTTACTTCTTTCTTTCTTTTTTCGTACTTCTTTCTTACTTCTTTCTTTTTTCTTTCTTACTTCTTTCTTACTTCTTTCTTACTTCTTTCTTACTTCTTTCTTACTTCTTTGTTTCTTCTTTCTTAATTCTTTCTTTCATCTTTCTTACTTCTTTCGTACTTCTTTCGTACTTCTTTCTTACTTCTTTCTTTCTTCTTTCTTTATTCTTTCTTACTTCTTTATTTCTTACTTCTTTCTTACTTCTTTCTTACTTCTTTCTTATTTCGTTCTTACTTCTTACTTACTTCTTTCTAACTTCTTTTTTCTTCTTTATTTCTTCTTTCTTTCTTACTTCTTTCTTACTCCTTTCTTACTTCTTTCGTACTTCTTTCTTAATTCTTTCTTTCTTCTTTCTTTATTCTTTCTTTCTTTATTCTTTCTTACTTCTTTCTTACTTCTTTCTTACTTCGTTCTTACTTCTTTCTTACTTCTTTCTAACTTCTTTTTTCTTCTTTCTTTCTTCTTTCTGTCTTCTTTCTTTCTTACTTCTTTCTTACTCCTTTCTTACTTCTTTCTTACTTCTTTCTTTCTTACTTCTTTCTTACTTCTTTCTTTCTTCTTTCTTAATTCTTTCTTTCTTCTTTCTTAATTCTTTCTTACGTCATTCGTACTTCTTTCTTACTTCTTTCTTTCTTCTTTCTTTCTTCTTTCTTACTTCTTTCTTTCTTACTTCTTTCTTACTTCTTTCTTACTTCTTTCTTAATTCTTTCTTACTTCTTTCTTACTTCTTTCTTACTTCTTTCTTACTTCTTTCTAACTTCTTTTTTCTTCTTTCTTTCTTCTTTCTTTCTTCTTTCTTTCTTACTTCTTTCTTACTCCTTTCTTACTTCTTTCTTTCTTACTTCTTTCTTACTTCTTTCGTACTTCTTCCTTACTTCTTTCTTTCTTACTTCTTTCTTATTTCTTTCTTACTTCTTTCTTACTTCTTTCTTACTTCTTACTTCTTTCTTATTTCTTTCTTACTTCTTTCTTTCTTCTTTCTTTCTTCTCTATTTCTTCTCTCTTTCTTCTTCCTTTCTTCTATCTTTCTTCTTTCTTTCTTACTTCTTTCTTACTTCTTTCTTCATTTCTTATGGCTTTCTTCTTTCTTTCTTATTTCTAAATTCTTTCTAACTTCTTTCTAAATTCTTTCTTATTTCTTTCTTACTTCTTTCATACTTCTTTCTTACTTCTTTCTTGCTTCTTTCTTACTTCTTTCTTACTTCTTTCTGACTTCTTTCTTCTTTCTTTCTTTCTTTCTTTCTTACTTCTTTCTTCTTTCTTTCTTACTTCTTTCTTACTTCTTTCTTACTTCTTTCTTTCTTTCTTTCTTACTTCTTTCTTCTTTCTTTCTTACTTCTTTCTTACTTCTTTCTTACTTCTTTCTTACTTCTTTCTTTCTTTCTTTCTTTCTTCTCTCTTCTTTCTTTCTTCTTTCTTTCTTCTTTCTTTCTTACTTCTTTCTTACTTCTTTCTTTCTTTCTTTCTTCTCTCTTCTTTCTTTCTTCTTTCTTTCTTCTTTCTTTCTTACTTCTTTCTTACTTCTTTCTTACTTCTTTCTAACTTCTGTCTTTCTTCTTTGTTAGTTCTTTCTTTCTTCTTTCTTACTTCTTTCTTACTTCTTTCTTACTTCTTTCTTACTTCTTTCTTACTTCTTTCCGACTTCTTTCTTACTTCTTTCTTCTTTCTTTCTTACATCTTTCTTACTTCTTTCTTACTTCTTTCTTACTTCTTTCTAACTTCTTTATTACTTCTTTCTTACTTCTTTCTAACTTCTTTTTTCTTCTTTCTTTCTTCTTTCTTTCTTCTTTCTTTCTTACTTCTTTCTTACTCCTTTCTTACTTCTTTCTTGCTTCTTTCGTACTTCTTTCTTACTTCTTTCTTTCTTACTTCTTTCTTACTTCTTTCTTACTTCTTTCTTACTTCTTTCTTCTTTTTCTCTTTCTTCTTTCTTACTTCTTTCTTACTTCTTTCTTACTTCTTTCTTTCTTCTTTCTTACTTCTTTCCTCTTTTTTTCTTACTTCTTTCTTACTTCTTTTTTACTTCTTTCTTACTTCTTTCTAACTTCTTTCTTTCTTCTTTCTTTCTTCTTTCATTCTTACTTCTTTCTTACTTCTTTCTTACTTCTTTCTTTCTTCTTCCTTACTTCTTTCTTACTTCTTTCTTTCTTACTTCTTACTTCTTTCTTACTTCTTTCTTTCTTCTTTCTTAATACTTTCTTTCATCTTTCTTACTTCTTTCTTACTTCTTTCGTACTTCTTTCTTACTTCTTTCTTTCTTCTTTCTTTATTCTTTCTCACTTCTTTCTTTCTTACTTCTTTCTTACTTCTTTCTTACTTCTTTCTTACTTCGTTCTTACATCTTTCTTACTTCTTTCTAACTTCTTTTTTCTTCTTTCTTTCTTCTTTCTTTCTTCTTTCTTTCTTACTTCTTACTTACTCCTTTTATTACTTCTTTCTTACTTCTTTCGTACTACTTTCTTATTTCTTTCATTCTTACTTCTTTCTTACTTCTTTCTTTCTTCTTTCTTAATTCTTTCTTTCATTTTCTTACTTCTTTCTTACTTCTTTCGTACTTCTTTCTTACTTCTTTCTTTCTTCTCTCTTTATTCTTTCTTACTTCTTTCTTTCTTACTTCTTTCTTACTTCTTTCTTACTTCTTTCTTACTTCTTTCTTACTTCTTTCTAACTTCTTTTTTCTTCTTTCTTTCTTCTTTCTTTCTTCTTTCTTTCTTCTTTCTTTCTTACTTCTTTCTTACTCCTTTCTTACTTCTTTCTTACTTCTTTCGTACTTCTTTCTTACTTCTTTCTTTCTTAGTTCTTTCTTACTTCTTTCTTACTTCATTCTTACTTTTCTTACTTCTTTCTTCTTTTTCTCTTACTTCTTTCTTACTTATTTCTTACTTCTTTCTTACTTCTTTCTTTCTTCTTTCCTACTTCTTTCTTACTTCTTTCTTACTTCTTTCTTTCTTCTTTCTTCTTTCTTCTTTCTTTCTTACTTCTTTCTTACTTCTTTTTTACTTCGTTCTTACTTCTTTCTTACTTCTTTCTAACTTCTTTTTTCTTCTTTCTTTCTTCTTTCTGTCTTCTTTCTTTCTTACTTCTTTCGTACTTCTTTCGTACTTCTTTCTTACTTCTTTCTTTCTTCTTTCTTTATTCTTTCTTACTTCTTTATTTCTTACTTCTTTCTTACTTCTTTCTTACTTCTTTCTTATTTCGTTCTTACTTCTTACTTACTTCTTTCTAACTTCTTTTTTCTTCTTTATTTCTTCTTTCTTTCTTACTTCTTTCTTACTCCTTTCTTACTTCTTTCGTACTTCTTTCTTAATTCTTTCTTTCTTCTTTCTTTATTCTTTCTTACTTCTTTCTTTCTTACTTCTTTCTTACTTCTTTCTTACTTCGTTCTTACTTCTTTCTTACTTCTTTCTAACTTCTTTTTTCTTCTTTCTTTCTTCTTTCTGTCTTCTTTCTTTCTTACTTCTTTCTTACTCCTTTCTTACTTCTTTCTTACTTCTTTCTTTCTTACTTCTTTCTTACTTCTTTCTTTCTTCTTTCTTAATTCTTTCTTTCTTCTTTCTTAATTCTTTCTTACGTCATTCGTACTTCTTTCTTACTTCTTTCTTTCTTCTTTCTTTCTTCTTTCTTACTTCTTTCTTTCTTACTTCTTTCTTACTTCTTTCTTACTTCTTTCTTAATTCTTTCTTACTTCTTTCTTACTTCTTTCTTACTTCTTTCTTACTTCTTTCTAACTTCTTTTTTCTTCTTTCTTTCTTCTTTCTTTCTTCTTTCTTTCTTACTTCTTTCTTACTCCTTTCTTACTTCTTTCTTTCTTACTTCTTTCTTACTTCTTTCGTACTTCTTCCTTACTTCTTTCTTTCTTACTTCTTTCTTATTTCTTTCTTACTTCTTTCTTACTTCTTTCTTACTTCTTACTTCTTTCTTATTTCTTTCTTACTTCTTTCTTTCTTCTTTCTTTCTTCTCTATTTCTTCTCTCTTTCTTCTTCCTTTCTTCTATCTTTCTTCTTTCTTTCTTACTTCTTTCTTACTTCTTTCTTCATTTCTTATGGCTTTCTTCTTTCTTTCTTATTTCTAAATTCTTTCTAACTTCTTTCTAAATTCTTTCTTATTTCTTTCTTACTTCTTTCATACTTCTTTCTTACTTCTTTCTTGCTTCTTTCTTACTTCTTTCTTACTTCTTTCTGACTTCTTTCTTCTTTCTTTCTTTCTTTCTTTCTTACTTCTTTCTTCTTTCTTTCTTCCTTCTTTCTTACTTCTTTCTTACTTCTTTCTTTCTTTCTTTCTTACTTCTTTCTTCTTTCTTTCTTACTTCTTTCTTACTTCTTTCTTACTTCTTTCTTACTTCTTTCTTTCTTTCTTTCTTTCTTCTCTCTTCTTTCTTTCTTCTTTCTTTCTTCTTTCTTTCTTACTTCTTTCTTACTTCTTTCTTTCTTTCTTTCTTCTCTCTTCTTTCTTTCTTCTTTCTTTCTTCTTTCTTTCTTACTTCTTTCTTACTTCTTTCTTACTTCTTTCTAACTTCTGTCTTTCTTCTTTGTTAGTTCTTTCTTTCTTCTTTCTTACTTCTTTCTTACTTCTTTCTTACTTCTTTCTTACTTCTTTCCGACTTCTTTCTTACTTCTTTCTTCTTTCTTTCTTACATCTTTCTTACTTCTTTCTTACTTCTTTCTAACTTCTTTATTACTTCTTTCTTACTTCTTTCTAACTTCTTTTTTCTTCTTTCTTTCTTCTTTCTTTCTTCTTTCTTTCTTACTTCTTTCTTACTCCTTTCTTACTTCTTTCTTGCTTCTTTCGTACTTCTTTCTTACTTCTTTCTTTCTTACTTCTTTCTTACTTCTTTCTTACTTCTTTCTTACTTCTTTCTTCTTTTTCTCTTTCTTCTTTCTTACTTCTTTCTTACTTCTTTCTTACTTCTTTCTTTCTTCTTTCTTACTTCTTTCCTCTTTTTTTCTTACTTCTTTCTTACTTCTTTTTTACTTCTTTCTTACTTCTTTCTAACTTCTTTCTTTCTTCTTTCTTTCTTCTTTCATTCTTACTTCTTTCTTACTTCTTTCTTACTTCTTTCTTTCTTCTTCCTTACTTCTTTCTTACTTCTTTCTTTCTTACTTCTTACTTCTTTCTTACTTCTTTCTTTCTTCTTTCTTAATACTTTCTTTCATCTTTCTTACTTCTTTCTTACTTCTTTCGTACTTCTTTCTTACTTCTTTCTTTCTTCTTTCTTTATTCTTTCTCACTTCTTTCTTTCTTACTTCTTTCTTACTTCTTTCTTACTTCTTTCTTACTTCGTTCTTACATCTTTCTTACTTCTTTCTAACTTCTTTTTTCTTCTTTCTTTCTTCTTTCTTTCTTCTTTCTTTCTTACTTCTTACTTACTCCTTTTATTACTTCTTTCTTACTTCTTTCGTACTACTTTCTTATTTCTTTCATTCTTACTTCTTTCTTACTTCTTTCTTTCTTCTTTCTTAATTCTTTCTTTCATTTTCTTACTTCTTTCTTACTTCTTTCGTACTTCTTTCTTACTTCTTTCTTTCTTCTCTCTTTATTCTTTCTTACTTCTTTCTTTCTTACTTCTTTCTTACTTCTTTCTTACTTCTTTCTTACTTCTTTCTTACTTCTTTCTAACTTCTTTTTTCTTCTTTCTTTCTTCTTTCTTTCTTCTTTCTTTCTTCTTTCTTTCTTACTTCTTTCTTACTCCTTTCTTACTTCTTTCTTACTTCTTTCGTACTTCTTTCTTACTTCTTTCTTTCTTAGTTCTTTCTTACTTCTTTCTTACTTCATTCTTACTTTTCTTACTTCTTTCTTCTTTTTCTCTTACTTCTTTCTTACTTATTTCTTACTTCTTTCTTACTTCTTTCTTTCTTCTTTCCTACTTCTTTCTTACTTCTTTCTTACTTCTTTCTTTCTTCTTTCTTCTTTCTTCTTTCTTTCTTACTTCTTTCTTACTTCTTTTTTACTTCTTTCTTCTTTCTTTTTTCTTTCTTACTTCTTTCATACTTCTTTCTTACTTCTTTCTTTCTTACTGCTTTCTTCTTTCTTTCTTACTTCTTTCTTACTTCTTTCTTCCTTCTTTCTTACTTCTTTCTTAATTCTTTCTTACTTCTTTCTTACTTCTTTCGTACTTCTTCCTTACTTCTTTCTTTCTTACGTCTTTCTTACTTCTTTCTTACTTCTTTCTTACTACTTACTTCTTTCTTATTTCTTTCTTACTTCTTTCTTCTTTCTTTCTTCTCTATTTCTTCTCTCTTTCTTCTTTCTTTCTTCTTTCTTTCTTCTTTCTTTCTTACTTCTTTCTTACTTCTTTCTTCATTTCTTCCTGCTTTCTTCTTTCTTTCTTATTTCTAAATTCTTTCTAACTTCTTTCTAACTTCTTTCTTATTTCTTTCTTACTTCTTTCATACTTCTTTCTTACTTCTTTCTTGCTTCTTTCTTACGTCTTTCTTACTTCCTTCTGACTTCTTTCTTCTTTCTTTCTTACTTCTTTCTTACTTCTTTCTTACTTCTTTCTTACTTCTTTCTTTCTTTCTTTCTTACTTCTTTCTTCTTTCTTTCTTACTTCTTTCTTACTTCTTTCTTACTTCTTTCTTACTTCTTTCTTAATTCTTTCTTTCTTCTTTCTTACTTCTTTCTTACTTCTTTCTTACTTCTTTCTGACTTCTTTCTTAATTCTTTCTTACTTCTTTCTTCTTTCTTTGTTACTTCTTTCTTACTTATTTCTTACTTCTTTCTAACTTCTTTCTTACCTCTTTCTTTCTTCTTTCTTTCTTACTTTTTTCTTACTTCTTTCGTATTTCTTTCTTACTTCTTTCCTTTTTCTTTCTTACTTCTTTCTTACTTCTTTCTTTCTTCTTTCTTTCTTATTTCTAAATTCTTTCTAACTTCTTTCTTATTTCTTTCTTACTTCATTCTTTCTTTCTTCTTTCTAACATCTTTCTAACTTCTTTCTATCTTCTTTCTTACTTCTTTCTTACTTCTTTCTTTGTTTCTTTCTTTCTTCTTTCTTCTTTCTTTCTTCTTTCTTTCTTCTTTCTTTCTCACTTCTTTCTTTCTTCTTTCTTACTTCTTTCTTACTTCTGACTTTCTTCTTTCTTAGTTCTTTCTTTCTTCTTTCTTACTTCATTCTTACTTCTTTCTTTCTTACTTCTTTCTTACTTCTTTCTAACTTCTTTTTTCTTCTTTCTTTCTTCTTTCTTTCTTCTTCCTTTCTTACTTATTTCTTACTCCTTACTTACTTCTTTCTTTCTTACTTCTTTCTTACTTCTTTCGTACTTCTTTCTTCCTTCTTTCTTACTTCTTTCTTTCTTAATTCTTTCTTACTTCTTTCTTTCTTCTTTCTTTCTTCTTTCATTCTTACTTCTTTCTTACTTCTTTCTTACTTCTTTCTTACTTTTTTCTTACTACTTTCTTACTTCTTTCTTACTTCTTTCTTTCTTAATTCTTTCTTACTTCTTTCTTACTTCTTTCTGACTTCTCTCTTACTTCTTTCTTAATTCTTTCTTACTTCTTTCTTACTTCTTTCTTTCTTACTTCTTTGTTACCTCTTTCGTATTTCTTTCTTCTTTCTTTTTTTTCTTACTTCTTCCCTACTTCTTTCTTACTTCTTTCTTACTTCTTTCTTACTTCCTTCTTACTTCTTTCTTACTACTTTCTTACTTCTTTCTTACTTCTTTCTTTCTTAATTCTTTCTTACTTCTTTCTTTCTTCTTTCTGACGTCTCTCTTACTTCTTTCTTACTTCTTTCTAACTTCTTTTTTCTTCTTTCTTTCTTCTTTCTTTCTTCTTTCTTTCTTACTTCTTTCTTACTCCTTTCTTACTTCTTTGTTACTTCTTTCTTACTTCTTTCTTACTTCTTTCTCACATCTTTCTTACTTCTTCCTTACTTATTTCTTACTTCTTTCTTCATTCCTTCTTACTTCTTTTTTACTTCTTTCTTACTTCTTTCTTATTTCTTTCTTACTTCATTCTTTCTTTCTTCTTTCTAACATCTTTCTAACTTCTTTCTATCTTCTTTCTTACTTCCTTCTTACTTCTTTCTTTATTTCTTTCTTTCTTCTTTCTTCTTTCTTTCTTCTTTCTTTCTTCTTCCTTTCTTTCTTCTTTCTTACTTCTTTCTTACTTCTGAGTTTCTTCTTTCTTAGTTCTTTCTTTCTTCTTTCTTACTTCATTCTTACTTCTTTCTTTCTTACTTCTTTCTGACTTCTTTTTTCTTCTTTCTTTCTTCTTTCTTTCTTCTTCCTTTCTTACTTATTTCTTACTCCTTACTTACTTCTTTCTTTCTTACTTCTTTCTTACTTCTTTCGTACTTCTTTCTTACTTCTTTCTTTCTTAATTCTTTCTTACTTCTTTCTTACTTCTTTCTTTCTTCTTTCTTACTTCTTTCTTTCTTCTTTCTTCTTTCTAACTTCTTTCTTACTTCTTTCTTTCTTCTTTCTTTCTTCTTTCATTCTTACTTCTTTCTTACTTCTTTCTTACTTCTTTCTTACTTTTTTCTTACTACTTTCTTACTTCTTTCTTACTTCTTTCTTTCTTAATTCTTTCTTACTTCTTTCTTACTTCTTTCTGACTTCTCTCTTACTTCTTTCTTAATTCTTTCTTACTTCTTTCTTACTTCTTTCTAACTTATTTTTTCTTCTTTCTTTTTCTTTCTTCTTTCTTTCTTACTTCTTTCTTACTCCTTTCTTCTTTCTTTCTTATTTCTTTCTTACTTCATTCTGACTTCTTTCTTACTTCTTTCTTCTTTCTTTCTTACTTCTTTCTTACTTCTTTCTTACTTCTTTCTTACTTCTTTCTTCATTTCTTCTTACTTCTTTTTTACTTCTTTCTTACTTCTTTCTTACTTCTTTCTTACTTCTTTCTTTCTAATTTCTAAATTCTTTCTAACATCTTTCTAACTTCATTCTATCTTCTTTCTTACTTGTTTCTTACTTCTTTCTTACTTCTTTCTTACTTCTTTCTAACTTCTTTCTTACTTCTTTCTTACTTCTTCCTTACTTCTTTCTTTCTTCTTTCTTTCTTCTTTCTTTCTTACTTCTTTCTTTCTTACTTCTTTCTTACTTCTTTCGTACTTCTTTCTTACTTCTTTCTTTTTTCTTTCTTACTTCTTTCTTACTTCTTTCTTACTTCTTTCTTACTTCTTTCTTACTTCTTTGTTTCTTCTTTCTTAATTCTTTCTTTCATCTTTCTTACTTCTTTCGTACTTCTTTAGTACTTCTTTCTTACTTCTTTCTTTCTTCTTTCTTTATTCTTTCTTACTTCTTTATTTCTTACTTCTTTCTTACTTCTTTCTTACTTCTTTCTTCTTTCGTTCTTACTTCTTACTTACTTCTTTCTAACTTCTTTTTTCTTCTTTATTTCTTCTTTCTTTCTTACTTCTTTCTTACTCCTTTCTTACTTCTTTCGTACTTCTTTCTTACTTCTTTCTTTCTTCTTTCTTTATTCTTTCTTACTTCTTTCTTTCTTACTTCTTTCTTACTTCTTTCTTACTTCTTTCTTACTTCTTTCTTACTTCGTTCTTACTTCTTTCTTACTTCTTTCTAACTTCTTTTTTCTTCTTTCTTTCTTCTTTCTGTCTTCTTTCTTTCTTACTTCTTTCTTACTCCTTTCTTACTTCTTTCTTACTTCTTTCGTACTTCTTTCTTACTTCTTTCTTTCTTACTTCTTTCTTACTACTTTCTTTCTTCTTTCTTAATTCTTTCTTTCTTCTTTCTTAATTCTTTCTTACGTCATTCGTACTTCTTTCTTACTTCTTTCTTTCTTCTTTCTTTCTTCTTTCTTACTTCTTTCTTTCTTACTTCTTTCTTACTTCTTTCTTACTTCTTTCTTAATTCTTTCTTACTTCTTTCTTACTTCTTTCTTACTTCTTTCTTACTTCTTTCTAACTTCTTTTTTCTTCTTTCTTTCTTCTTTCTTTCTTCTTTCTTTCTTACTTCTTTCTTACTCCTTTCTTACTTCTTTCTTTCTTACTTCTTTCTTATTTCTTTCTTACTTCTTTCTTACTTCTTTCTTACTTCTTACTTCTTTCTTATTTCTTTCTTACTTCTTTCTTTCTTCTTTCTTTCTTCTCTATTTCTTCTCTCTTTCTTCTTCCTTTCTTCTATCTTTCTTCTTTCTTTCTTACTTCTTTCTTACTTCTTTATTCATTTCTTATGGCTTTCTTCTTTCTTTCTTATTTCTAAATTCTTTCTAACTTCTTTCTAACTTTCTTATTTCTTTCTTACTTCTTTCATACTTCTTTCTTACTTCTTTCTTGCTTCTTTCTTACTTCTTTCTTACTTCTTTCTGACTTCTTTCTTCTTTCTTTCTTTCTTTCTTTCTTACTTCTTTCTTCTTTCTTTCTAACTTCTTTCTTACTTCTTTCTTACTTCTTTCTTTCTTTCTTTCTTACTTCTTTCTTCTTTCTTTCTTACTTCTTTCTTACTTCTTTCTTACTTCTTTCTTACTTCTTTCTTTCTTCTTTCTTAATTCTTTCTTTCTTCTTTCTTACTTCTTTCTTACTTCTTTCTTACTTCTTTCTTACTTCTTTCTGACTTCTTTCTTCCTTCTTTCTACTTTCTTTCTTACTTCTTTCTTACTTCTTTCTTACTTCTTTCTAACTTCTTTCTTACTTCTTTCTTCTTTCTTTCTTCTTTCATTCTTACTTCTTTCTTACTTCTTTCTTACTTCTTTCGTATTTCTTTCTTACTTCTTTCTTTTTTCTTTCTTACTTCTTTCTTACTTCTTTCTTTCTTCTTTCTTTCTTATTTCTAAATTCTTTCTAACTTCTTTCTTATTTCTTTCTTACTTCATTCTTTCTTTCTTCTTTGTAACATCTTTCTAACTTTTTTCTATCTTGTTTCTTACTTCTTTCTTACTTCTTTCTTACTTCTTTCTTTATTTCTTTCTTTCTTCTTTCTTCTTTCTTTCATCTTTCTTTCTTCTTTCCTTCTTTCTTCTTTCTTACTTCTTTCTTACTTCTTTCTTACTTCTTTCTTACTTCTGACTTTCTTCTTTCTTTCTTCTTTCTTTCTTACTTTTTTCTTACTTCTTTCCTACTTCTTTCTTTCTTACTTCTTTCTTACTTCTTTCTAACTTCTTTTTTCTTCTTTCTTTCTTCTTTCTTTCTTCTTTCTTTCTTACTTTTTTCTTACTCCTTTCCTACTTCTTTCTTTCTTACTTCTTTCGTACTTCTTTCGTACTTCTTTCTTACTTCTTTCTTTCTTACTTCTTTCTTACTTCTTTCTTACCTCTTTCTTACTTCTTTATTACTTCTTTCTTACTTCTTTCTTCTTTCATTCTTATTCTTTCTTACTTCTTTCTTACTTATTTCTTTCTTCTTTCTTACTTCTTTCTTTCTTCTTTCTTCTTTCTTACTTCTTTCTTACTTCTTTCTGACTTCTTTCTTACTTCTTTCTTCTTTCTTTCTTACTTCTTTCTTACTTCTTTCTTACTTCTTACTTCTTTCTTCATTCCTTCTTACTTCGTTTTTACTTCTTTCTTACTTCTTTCTTTTTTCTTTCTTACTTCTTTCTTGCTTCTTTCTTACTTCTTTCTTACTTCTTTCGTACTTCTTTCTTACTTCTTTCTTTCTTCTTTCTTTCTTCTTTCTTACTTCTTTCTTACTTCTTTCTTACTTCTTTCTTTCTTCTTTCTACTTCTTTCTTACTTCTTTCTTACTTCTTTCTTACTTCTTTCTTACTTATTTCTTACTTCTTTCTTACTTCTTTCTAACTTCTTTTTTATTCTTTCTTTCTTCTTTCTTTCTTCTTTCTTTCTTACTACTTTCTTACTCCTTTCTTACTTCTTTCTTACTTCTTTCGTACTTCTTTCTTACTTCTTTCTTTCTTACTTCTTTCTTACTTTTTTCTTACTTCTTTCTTACTTCTTTCTTCATTCCTTCTTACTTCTTTTTTACTTCTTTCTTACTTCTTTCTTACTTCTTTCTTACTTCTTTCTTTATTCTTTCTTTCTTCTCTATTTCTTCTCCCTTTCATCTTTCTTTCTTCTTTCTTTCTTCTTTCTTTCTTACTTCTTTCTTACTTCCTTCTTACTTCTTTCTTACTTCTTTCTAACTTCTTTTTTCTTCTTTCTTTCTTCTTTCTTTCTTCTCTCTTTCTTACTTCTTTCTTACTCCTTTCTTACTTCTTTCTTACTTCTTTCGTACTTCTTTCTTACTTCTTTCTTACATCTTTCTTACTTCTTTCTTCTTTCTTTCTTACTTCTTTCTTACTTCTTTCTGACTTCTTTCTTACTTCTTTCTTCTTTCCTTCTTACTTCTTTTTTACTTCTTTCTTACTTCTTTCTTACTTCTTTCTTTCTTCTTTCTTTCTTCTCTATTTCTTCTCTCTTTCTTCTTTCTTTCTTCTTTCTTTCTTCTTTCTTTCTAATTTCTAAATTCTTTCTAACTTCTTTCTAACTTCTTTCTTATTTCTTTCTTACTTCATTCTTTCTTTCTTCTTTCTAACATCTTTCTAACTTCTTTCTATCTTCTTTCTTACTTCTTTCTTACTTCTTTCTTTCTTTCTTTCTTTCTTCTTTCTTCTTTCTTTCTTCTTTCTTTCTTCTTTCTTTCTTATTTCTTTCTTACTTCTTTCTTACTTCTTTCTTTCTTCTTTCTTAATTCTTTCTTTCATCTTTCTTACTTCTTTCTTACTTCTTTCGTACTTCTTTCTTACTTCTTTCTTTCTTCTTTCTTTATTCTTTCTTACTTCTTTCTTTCTTACTTCTTTCTTACTTCTTTCTTACTTCTTTCTTACTTCTTCCTTACTTCTTTCTTACTTCTTTCTTCTTTTTCTCTTACTTCTTTCTTACTTCTTTCTTACTTCTTTCTAACTTCTTTCTTTCTTCTTTCTTACTTCTTTTTTTCTTCTTTCTTACTTCTTTCTTACTTCTTTCTTACTTCTTTCTTTCTTCTTTCTTACTTCTTTCTTCTTTCTTTCTTACTTCTTTCTTACTTCTTTTTTACTTCTTTCTTCTTTCTTTTTTTTCTTACTTCTTTCTTACTTCTTTCTTACTTCTTCCTTACTTCTTTCTTACTTCTTTCTTTCTTACTTCTTTCTTACTTCTTTCTTACTTCTTTCTTTCTTCTTTCTAATTCTTTCTTTCTTACTTCTTTCTTACTTCTTTCTTACTTCTTCCTTACTTCTTTCTTACTTCTTTCTTTCTTAATTCTTTCTTACTTCTTTCTTACTTCTTTCTTACTTCTTTCTTACTTCTTTCTAACTTCTTTTTTCTTCTTTCTTTCTTCTTTCTTTCTTCTTTCTTTCTTACTTCTTTCTTACTCCTTTCTTACTTCTTTCTTTCTTACTTCCTTCTTACTTCTTTCGTACTTCTTCCTTACTTCTTTCTTTCTTATTTCTTTCTTACTTCTTTCTTTCTTCTTTCTTTCTTCTCTATTTCTTCTCTCTTTCTTATTACTTTCTTCTTTCTTTCTTCTTTCTTTCTTACTTCTTTCTTACTTCTTTCTTCATTTCTTATTGCTTTCTTCTTTCTTTCTTATTTCTAAATTCTTTCTAACTTCTTTCTAACTTCTATCTTATTTCTTTCTTACTTCTTTCATACTTCTTTCTTACTTCTTTCTTGCTTCTTTCTTACTTCTTTCTTACTTCTTTCTGACTTCTTTCTTCTTTCTTTCTTTCTTTCTTTCTTACTTCTTTCTTCTTTCTTTCTTACTTCTTTCTTACTTCTTTCTTACTTCTTTCTTTCTTTCTTTCTTACTTCCTTCTTCTTTCTTTCTTACTTCTTTCTTACTTCTTTCTTACTTCTTTCTTACTTCTTTCTTTCTTCTTTCTTAATTCTTTCTTTCTTCTTTCTTACTTCTTTCTTACTTCTTTCTTACTTCTTTCTTACTTCTTTCTTACTTCTTTCTTCTTTCTTTCTTCTTTCTTTCTTCTTTCTTTCTTACTTCTTTCTTACTTCTTTCTTTCTTACTTATTCTTACTTCTTTTTTACTTCTTTCTTACTTCTTTCTAACTTCTTTCTTTCTTCTTTCATTCTTACTTCTTTCTTACTTCTTTCTTACTTCTTTCTCACTTCTTTCTTACTTCTTTCTTTCTTTCTTTCTTACTTCTTTCTTCTTTCTTTCTTACTTCTTTCATACTTCTTTCTTACTTCTTTCTTACTTCTTTCTTTCTTTCTTTCTTTCTTACTTCTTTCTTCTTTCTTTCTTACTTCTTTCATACTTCTTTCTCACTTCTTTCTTACTTCTTTCTTTCTTTCTTTCTTTCTTACTTCTTTCTTCTTTCTTTCCTACTTCTTTCTTACTTCTTTCTTACTTCTTTCTTACTTCTTTCTTTCTTCTTTCTTAATTCTTTCTTTCTTCTTTCTTACTTCTTTCTTACTTCTTTCTTACTTCTTTCTTACTTCTTTCTTACTTCTTGCTTACTTCTTTCTTACTTCTTTCTTACTTCTTTCTTCTTTCTTTCTTACTTATTTATTTCTTCTTTCTTCTTTCTTTCTTAATTCTTTTTATCTTCTTTCTTACTTCTTTCTTTCTTCCTCCTTACTTCTTTCTTAGTTCTTTCTTACTTCTTTCTTACTTCTTTCTCACTTCTTTCTTACTTCTTTCTTCTTTCTTTCTTACTTCTTTCTTACTTCTTTCTTACTTCTTTCTAACTTCTCTCTTACTTCTTTCTTTCTTCTTTCTTTCTTCTTTCATTCTTACTTCTTTCTTACTTCTTTCTTACTTCTTTCTTTCTCACTTCTTTCTTACTTCTTTCGTACTTCTTTCTTACTTCTTTCTTTTTTCTTTCTTACTTCTTTCTTGCTTCTTTCTTACTTCTTTCTTACTTCTTACGTACTTCTTTCTTACTTATTTATTTCTTCTTTCTTTCTTCTTTCTTACTTCTATCTTACTTCTTCCTTACTTCTTTCTTTCTTCTTTCTTTCTTCTTTCTTACTTCTTTCTTACTTCTTTCTGACTTTCTTACTTCTTTCTTACTTCTTTCTTACTTCTTTCTAACTACTTTTTTATTCTTTCTTTCTTCTTTCTTTCTTACTACTTTCTTACTCCTTTCTTACTTCTTTCTTACTTCTTTCGTACTTCTTTCTTACTTCTTTCTTTCTTACATCTTTCTTACTTCTTTCTTACTTCTTTCTTACTTCTTTCTTCATTCCTTCTTACTTCTTTTTTACTTCTTTCTTACTTCTTTCTTACTTCTTTCTTATTTCTTTCTTTCTTCTTTCTTTCTTCTCTATTTCTTCTCCCTTTCATCTTTCTTTCTTCTTTCTTTCTTCTTTCTTTCTTACTTCTTTCTTACTTCTTTCTTACTTCTGTCTTTCTTCTTTGTTAGCTCTTTCTGACTTCTTTCTGACTTCTTTCTTACTTCTTTCTTCTTTCTTTCTAACTTCTTTCTTACTTCTTTCTTACTTCTTTCTAACTTCTTTCTTTCTTCTTTCTTTCTTCTTTTTTTCTTACTTCTTTCTTACTTCTTTCTTTCTTACTTTTTCTTACTTCTTTTTTACTTCTTTCTTACTTCTTTCTTACTTCTTTCTTTCTTACTCATTTCCTACTTCTTTATTTCTTACTTCTTTCTTACTTCTTTCGTACTTCTTCCTTACTTCCATCTTTCTTACTTCTTTCTTACTTCTTTCTTACTTCTTACTTCTTTCTTCATTCCTTCTTACTTCTTTTTTACTTCTTTCTTACTTCTTTCTTTCTTACTTCTTTCTTACTTCTTACTTCTTTCTTTATTCCTTCTTACTTCTTTTTTACTTCTTTCTTACTTCTTTCTTTCTTACTTCTTTCTTACTTCTTTCTTACTTCTTTCTTATTTCTTACTTCTTTCTTATTTCTTTCTTACTTCTTTCTTTCTTCTTTTTTTCTTCTCTATTTCTTCTCTCTTTTTTCTTTCTTTCTTCGTTCTTTCTTCTTTCTTTCTTACTTCTTTCTTACTTCTTTCATTATTTCTTCTTGCTTTCTTCTTTCTTTCTTATTTCTAAATTCTTTCTAAATTTTTTCTATCTTCTTTCTTACTTCTTTCTTACTTATTTCTGACTTCTTTCTTACTTCTTTCTTTCTTTCTTTCTTTATTACTTCTTTTTTCTTTCTTACTTCTTTCTTACTTCTTTCTTACTTCTTTCTTACTTATTTCTTTCTTTCTTTCTTACTTCTTTATTCTTTCTTTCTTAATTCTTTCTTACTTCTTTCTTACTTCTTTCTTACTTCTTTCTTTCTTCTTCCTTAATTCTTTCTTTCTTCTTTATAACTTCTTTCTTCTTTCTTTCTTACTTCTTTCTTACTTCTTTCTTACTTCTTTCTAACTTCTTTCTTACTTCTTTCTTTCTTCTTTCTTTCTTCCTTCATTCTTACTTCTTTCTCACTTCTTTCTTACTTCTTTCTTACTTCTTACTTTTTTCTTAATTCTTTCGTATTTCTTTCTTACTTCTTTCTTTTTTCTTTCTTACTTCTTTCATACTTCTTTCTTTCTTCTTTCTTTCTTATTTCTAAATTCTTTCTAACTTCTTTCTTATTTCTTTCTTACTTCATTCTTTCTTTCTTCTTTCTAACATCTTTCTAACTTCTTTCTATCTTCTTTCTTACTTCTTTCTTACTTCTTTATTTCTTTCTTTCTTCTTTCTTCTTTCTTTCTTCTTTCTTTCTTCTTTCTTTCTTACTTCTTTCTTACTTCTTTCTTACTTCTTTCTTACTTCTTTCTTACTTCTGTCTTTCTTCTTTCTTAGTTCTTTCTTTCTTCTTTCTTACTTCATTCTTACTTCTTTCTTTCTTACTTCTTTCTTACTTCTTTCTAACTTCTTTTTTCTTCTTTCTTTCTTCTTTCTTTCTTTCTTCTTTCTTTCTTACTTTTTTCTTACTCCTTTCTTATTTCTTTCTTTCTTAGTTCTTTCTTACTTCTTTCGTACTTCTTTCTTACTTCTTTCTTTCTTACTTCTTTCTTACTTCTTTCTTACTTCTTTCTTACTTCTTTCTTACTTCTTTCTTACTTCTTTCTTCTTTCTTTCTAATTCTTTCTTACTTCTTTCTTACTTCATTCTTACTTCTTTCTTTCTTCTTTCTTACTTCTTTCTTTCTTCTTTCTTCTTTCTTACTTCTTTCTTACTTCTTTCTGACTTCTTTCTTACTTCTTTCTTCTTTCTTTCTTACTTCTTTCTTACTTCTTTCTTACTTCTTACTTCTTTCTTCATTCCTTCTTACTTCTTTTTTACTTCTTTCTTACTTCTTTGTTACTTCTTTCTTACTTCTTTCTTACTTCTTACTTTCTTCTTTCTTTCTTCTCTATCTCTTCTCTCTTTCTTCTGTCTTTCTTGTTTCTTTCTTACTTCTTTCTTACTTCTTTCGTACTTCTGATTTTCTTCTTTCTTAGTTCTTTCTTTCTTCTTTCTTACTTCATTCTTACTTCTTTTTTACTTCTTTCTTACTTCTTTCTTACTTCTTTCTTTCTTCTTTCTTTCTTCTCTATTTCTTCTCTCTTTCTTCTTTCTTTCTTCTTTATTTCTTCTTTCTTTCTAATTTCTAAATTCTTTCTAACTTCTTTCTAACTTCTTTCTTATTTCTTTCTTACTTCATTCTTTCTTTCTTCTTTCTAACATCTTTCTAACTTCTTTCTATCGTCTTTCTTACTTCTTTCTTACTTCTTTCTTACTTCTTTCTTTCTTTCTTTCTTTCTTCTTTCTTCTTTCTTTCTTCTTTCTTTCTTCTTTCTTTCTTATTTCTTTCTTTCTTCTTTCTTACTTCTTTCTTACTTCTTTCTTTCTTCTTTCTTAATTCTTTCTTTCATCTTTCTTACTTCTTTCTTACTTCTTTCGTACTTCTTTCTTACTTCTTTCTTTCTTCTTTCTTTATTCTTTCTTACTTCTTTCTTTCTTACTTCTTTCTTACTTCTTTCTTACTTCTTTCTTACTTCTTCCTTACTTCTTTCTTACTTCTTTCTTCTTTTTCTCTTACTTCTTTCTTACTTCTTTCTTACTTCTTTCTAACTTCTTTCTTTCTTCTTTCATACTTCTTTTTTTCTTCTTTCTTACTTCTTTCTTACTTCTTTCTTACTTCTTTCTTTCTTCTTTCTTACTTCTTTCTTCTTTCTTTCTTACTTCTTTCTTACTTCTTTTTTACTTCTTTCTTCTTTCTTTTTTTTCTTACTTCTTTCTTACTTCTTTCTTACTTCTTCCTTACTTCTTTCTTACTTCTTTCTTTCTTAATTCTTTCTTACTTCTTTCTTACTTCTTTCTTTCTTCTTTCTAATTCTTTCTTTCTTACTTCTTTCTTACTTCTTTCTTACTTCTTCCTTACTTCTTTCTTACTTCTTTCTTTCTTAATTCTTTCTTACTTCTTTCTTACTTCTTTCTTACTTGTTTCTTACTTCTTTCTAACTTCTTTTTTCTTCTTTCTTTCTTCTTTCTTTCTTCTTTCTTTCTTACTTCTTTCTTACTCCTTTCTTACTTCTTTCTTTCTTACTTCTTTCTTACTTCTTTCGTACTTCTTCCTTACTTCTTTCTTTCTTACTTCTTTCTTACTTCTTTCTTACTTCTTTCTTACTTCTTTCTTACTTCTTACTTCTTTCTTATTTCTTTCTTACTTCTTTCTTTCTTCTTTCTTTCTTCTCTATTTCTTCTCTCTTTCTTATTTCTTTCTTCTTTCTTTCTTCTTTCTTTCTTACTTCTTTCTTACTTCTTTCTTCATTTCTTATTGCTTTCTTCTTTCTTTCTTATTTCTAAATTCTTTCTAACTTCTTTCTAACTTCTATCTTATTTCTTTCTTACTTCTTTCATACTTCTTTCTTACTTCTTTCTTGCTTCTTTCTTACTTCTTTCTTACTTCTTTCTGACTTCTTTCTTCTTTCTTTCTTTCTTTCTTTCTTACTTCTTTCTTCTTTCTTTCTTACTTCTTTCTTACTTCTTTCTTACTTCTTTCTTTCTTTCTTTCTTACTTCTTTCTTCTTTCTTTCTTACTTCTTTCTTACTTCTTTCTTACTTCTTTCTTACTTCTTTCTTTCTTCTTTCTTAATTCTTTCTTTCTTCTTTCTTACTTCTTTCTTACTTCTTTCTTACTTCTTTCTTACTTCTTTCTTACTTCTTTCTTCTTTCTTTCTTCTTTCTTTCTTCTTTCTTTCTTACTTCTTTCTTACTTCTTTCTTTCTTACTTTTTCTTACTTCTTTTTTACTTCTTTCTTACTTCTTTCTAACTTCTTTCTTTCTTCTTTCATTCTTACTTCTTTCTTACTTCTTTCTTACTTCTTTCTCACTTCTTTCTTACTTCTTTCTTTCTTTCTTTCTTTCTTACTTCTTTCTTCTTTCTTTCTTACTTCTTTCATACTTCTTTCTTACTTCTTTCTTACTTCTTTCTTTCTTTCTTTCTTACATCTTTCTTCTTTCTTTCCTACTTCTTTCTTACTTCTTTCTTACTTCTTTCTTACTTCTTTCTTTCTTCTTTCTTAATTCTTTCTTTCTTCTTTCTTACTTCTCTCTTACTTCTTTCTTACTTCTTTCTTACATCTTTCTTATTTCTTGCTTACTTCTTTCTTACTTCTTTCTTACTTCTTTCTTCTTTCTTTCTTACTTATTTATTTCTTCTTTATTCTTTCTTTCTTAATTCTTTTTATCTTCTTTCTTACTTCTTTCTTTCTTCCTCCTTACTTCTTTCTTAGTTCTTTCTTACTTCTTTCTTACTTCTTTCTCACTTCTTTCTTACTTCTTTCTTCTTTCTTTCTTACTTCTTTCTTACTTCTTTCTTACTTCTTTCTAACTTCTCTCTTACTTCTTTCTTTCTTCTTTCTTTCTTCTTTCATTCTTACTTCTTTCTTACTTCTTTCTTACTTCTTTCTTTCTCACTTCTTTCTTACTTCTTTCGTACTTCTTTCTTACTTCTTTCTTTTTTCTTTCTTACTTCTTTCTTGCTTCTTTCTTACTTCTTTCTTACTTCTTTCGTACTTCTTTCTTACTTATTTATTTCTTCTTTCTTTCTTCTTTCTTACTTCTTTCTTACTTCTTCCTTACTTCTTTCTTTCTTCTTTCTTTCTTCTTTCTTACTTCTTTCTTACTTCTTTCTGACTTTCTTACTTCTTTCTTACTTCTTTCTTACTTCTTTCTAACTACTTTTTTATTCTTTCTTTCTTCTTTCTTTCTTACTACTTTCTTACTCCTTTCTTACTTCTTTCTTATTTCTTTCGTACTTCTTTCTTACTTCTTTCTTTCTTACATCTTTCTTACTTCTTTCTTACTTCTTTCTTACTTCTTTCTTCATTCCTTCTTACTTCTTTTTTACTTCTTTCTTACTTCTTTCTTACTTCTTTCTTATTTCTTTCTTTCTTCTTTCTTTCTTCTCTATTTCTTCTCCCTTTCATCTTTCTTTCTTCTTTCTTTCTTCTTTCTTTCTTACTTCTTTCTTACTTCTTTCTTACTTCTTTCTTACTTCTGTCTTTCTTCTTTGTTAGCTCTTTCTGACTTCTTTCTGACTTCTTTCTTACTTCTTTCTTCTTTCTTTCTAACTTCTTTCTTACTTCTTTCTTACTTCTTTCTAACTTCTTTCTTTCTTCTTTCTTTCTTCTTTTTTTCTTACTTCTTTCTTACTTCTTTCTTTCTTACTTTTTCTTACTTCTTTTTTACTTCTTTCTTACTTCTTTCTTACTTCTTTCTTTCTTACTCATTTCCTACTTCTTTATTTCTTACTTCTTTCTTACTTCTTTCGTACTTCTTCCTTACTTCCATCTTTCTTACTTCTTTCTTACTTCTTTCTTACTTCTCACTTCTTTCTTCATTCCTTCTTACTTCTTTTTTACTTCTTTCTTACTTCTTTCTTTCTTACTTCTTTCTTACTTCTTTCTTACTTCTTACTTCTTTCTTTATTCCTTCTTACTTCTTTTTTACTTCTTTCTTACTTCTTTCTTTCTTACTTCTTTCTTACTTCTTTCTTACTTCTTTCTTACTTCTTTCTTACTTCTTACTTCTTTCTTATTTCTTTCTTACTTCTTTCTTTCTTCTTTTTTTCTTCTCTATTTCTTCTCTCTTTTTTCTTTCTTTCTTCGTTCTTTCTTCTTTCTTTCTTACTTCTTTCTTACTTCTTTCATTATTTCTTCTTGCTTTCTTCTTTCTTTCTTATTTCTAAATTCTTTCTAACTTTTTTCTATCTTCTTTCTTACTTCTTTCTTACTTATTTCTGACTTCTTTCTTACTTCTTTCTTTCTTTCTTTCTTTATTACTTCTTTTTTCTTTCTTACTTCTTTCTTACTTCTTTCTTACTTCTTTCTTACTTATTTCTTTCTTT
This sequence comes from Columba livia, assembly GCF_036013475.1. NCBI lineage: Eukaryota > Metazoa > Chordata > Aves > Columbiformes > Columbidae > Columba > Columba livia. Next base: position 149,446 of record NW_027043303.1, read on the forward strand.
CTTTCTTACTTCTTTCTTCTTTCTTTCTTACTTCTTTCTTACTTCTTTCTTACTTCTTTCTTACTTCTTTCTTTCTTCTTTCTTAATTCTTTCTTTCTTCTTTCTTACTTCTTTCTTCTTTCTTTCTTACTTCTTTCTTACTTCTTTCTTACTTCTTTCTAACTTCTTTCTTACTTCTTTCTTTCTTCTTTCTTTCTTCCTTCATTCTTACTTCTTTCTTACTTCTTTCTTACTTCTTTCTTTCTTACTTTTTTCTTAATTCTTTCGTATTTCTTTCTTACTTCTTTCTTTTTTCTTTCTTACTTCTTTCATACTTCTTTCTTTCTTCTTTCTTTCTTATTTCTAAATTCTTTCTATCTTCTTTCTTATTTCTTTCTTACTTCATTCTTTCTTTCTTATTTCTAACATCTTTCTAACTTCTTTCTATATTCTTTCTTACTTCTTTCTTACTTCTTTATTTCTTTCTTTCTTCTTTCTTCTTTCTTTCTTCTTTCTTTCTTCTTTCTTTCTTACTTCTTTCTTACTTCTTTCTTACTTCTTTCTTACTTCTGTCTTTCTTCTTTCTTAGTTCTTTCTTTCTTCTTTCTTACTTCATTCTTACTTCTTTCTTTCTTACTTCTTTCTTACTTCTTTCTAACTTCTTTTTTCTTCTTTCTTTCTTCTTTCTTTCTTCTTTCTTTCTTACTTTTTTCTTACTCCTTTCTTATTTCTTTCTTTCTTAGTTCTTTCTTACTTCTTTCGTACTTCTTTCTTACTTCTTTCTTTCTTACTTCTTTCTTACTTCTTTCTTACTTCTTTCTTACTTCTTTATTACTTCTTTCTTACTTCTTTCTTCTTTCTTTCTTATTCTTTCTTACTTCTTTCTTACTTCATTCTTACTTCTTTCTTTCTTCTTTCTTACTTCTTTCTTTCTTCTTTCTTCTTTCTTACTTCTTTCTTACTTCTTTCTGACTTCTTTCTTACTTCTTTCTTATTTCTTTCTTACTTCTTTCTTACTTCTTTCTTACTTCTTACTTCTTTCTTCATTCCTTCTTACTTCTTTTTTACTTCTTTCTTACTTCTTTGTTACTTCTTTCTTACTTCTTTCTTACTTCTTTCTTTCTTCTTTCTTTCTTCTCTATCTCTTCTCTCTTTCTTCTGTCTTTCTTCTTTCTTTCTTACTTCTTTCTTACTTCTTTCGTACTTCTGACTTTCTTCTTTCTTAGTTCTTTCTTTCTTCTTTCTTACTTCATTCTTACTTCTTTTTTACATCTTTCTTACTTCTTTCTTACTTCTTTCTTTCTTCTTTCTTTCTTCTCTATTTCTTCTCTCTTTCTTCTTTCTTTCTTCTTTCTTTCTTCTTTCTTTCTAATTTCTAAATTCTTTCTAACTTCTTTCTAACTTCTTTCTTATTTCTTTCTTACTTCATTCTTTCTTTCTTCTTTCTAACATCTTTCTAACTTCTTTCTATCTTCTTTCTTACTTCTTTCTTACTTCTTTCTTACTTCTTTCTTTCTTTCTTTCTTTCTTCTTTCTTCTTTCTTTCTTATTTCTTTCTTCTTTCTTTCTTATTTCTTTCTTACTTCTTTCTTACTTCTTTCTTAATTCTTTCTTTCTTCTTTCTTAATTCTTTCTTTCATCTTTCTTACTTCTTTCTTACTTCTTTCGTACTTCTTTCTTACTCCTTTCTTTCTTCTTTCTTTATTCTTTCTTACTTCTTTCTTTCTTACTTCTTTCTTACTTCTTTCTTACTTCTTTCTTACTTCGTTCTTACTTCTTTCTTACTTCTTTCTAACTTCTTTTTTCTTCTTTCTTTCTTCTTTCTTTCTTCTTTCTTTCTTACTTCTTTCTTATTTCTTTCTTACTTCTTTCTTTCTTACTTCTTTCTTACTTCTTTCTTACTTCTTCCTTACTTCTTTCTTAATTCTTTCTTACTTCTTTCTTACTTCTTTCTTACTTCTTTCTTACTTCTTTCTAACTTCTTTTTTCTTCTTTCTTTCTTCTTTCTTTCTTCTTTCTTTCTTACTTCTTTCTTACTCCTTTATTACTTCTTTCTTTCTTACTTCTTTCTTACTTCTTTCGTACTTCTTCCTTACTTCTTTCTTTCTTAAATCTTTCTTACTTCTTTCTTACTTCTTTCTTACTTCTTTCTTACTTCTTACTTCTTTCTTATTTCTTTCTTACTTCTTTCTTTCTTCTTTCTTTCTTCTCTTTTTCTTCTCTCTTTCTTCTTCCTTTCTTCTATCTTTCTTCTTTCTTTCTTACTTCTTTCTTACTTCTTTCTTCATTTCTTATGGCTTTCTTCTTTCTTTCTTATTTCTAAATTCTTTCTAACTTCTTTCTAACTTCTTTCTTACTTCTTTCTTACTTCTTTCATACTTCTTTCTTACTTCTTTCTTGCTTCTTTCTTACTTCTTTCTTACTTCTTTCTGACTTCTTTCTTCTTTCTTTCTTTCTTTCTTTCTTACTTCTTTCTTCTTTCTTTCTTACTTCTTTCTTACTTCTTTCTTACTTCTTTCTTACTTCTTTCTTTCTTCTTTCTTAATTCTTTCTTTCTTCTTTCTTACTCCTTTCTTACTTCTTTCTTACTTCTTTCTTACTTCTTTCTGACTTCTTTCTTACTTCTTTCTTCTTTCTTTTTTACTTCTTTCTTACTTCTTTCTTACTTCTTTCTAACTTCTTTCTTACTTCTTTCTTTCTTCTTTCTTTCTTCTTTCATTCTTACTTCTTTCTTACTTCTTTCTTACTTCTTTCTTTCTTACTTCTTTCTTACTTCTTTCGTATTTCTTTCTTACTTCTTTCTTTTTTCTTTCTTACTTCTTTCTTACTTATTTCTTTCTTCTTTCTTATTTCTAAATTCTTTCTAACTTCTTTCTTATTTCTTTCTTACTTCACTCTTTCTTTCTTCTTTGTAACATCTTTCTAACTTTTTTCTATCTTCTTTCTTACTTCTTTCTTACTTCTTTCTTACTTCTTTCTTTATTTCTTTCTTTCTTCTTTCTTCTTTCTTTCTTCTTTCTTTCTTCTTTCCTTCTTTCTTCTTTCTTACTTCTTTCTTACTTCTTTCTTACTTATTTCTTACTTCTGACTTTCTTCTTTCTTAGTTCTTTCTTTCTTCTTTCTTACTTCATTCTTACTTCTTTCTTTCTTACTTCTTTCTTACTTCTTTCTAACTTCTTTTTTCTTCTTTCTTTCTTCTTTCTTTCTTCTTTCTTTCTTACTTTTTTCTTACTCCTTTCCTACTTCTTTCTTTCTTACTTCTTTCTTACTTCTTTCGTACTTCTTTCTTACTTCTTTATTTCTTACTTCTTTCTTACTTCTTTCTTACCTCTTTCTTACTTCTTTATTACTTCTTTCTTACTTCTTTCTTCTTTCATTCTTATTCTTTCTTACTTCTTTCTTACTTCTTTCTTTCTTCTTTCTTACTTCTTTCTTTCTTCTTTCTTCTTTCTTACTTCTTTCTTACTTATTTCTGACTTCTTTCTTACTTCTTTCTTCTTTCTTTCTTACTTCTTTCTTACTTCTTTCTTACTTCTTACTTCTTTCTTCATTCCTTCTTACTTCGTTTTCACTTCTTTCTTACTTCTTTCTTACTTCTTTCTTACTTCTTTCTTACTTCTTTCTTTCTTCTTTCTTTCTTCTCTATCTCTTCTCTCTTTCTTCTTTCTTTCTTCTTTCTGTCTTACTTCTTTCTTACTTCTTTCGTACTTCTTTCTTTCTTACTTCTTTCTTACTTCTTTCTTACTTCTTGCGTACTTCTTTCTGACATCTTTCTTACTTCTTTCTTCTTTCTTTCTTCTTTCATTCTTACTTCTTTCTTACTTCTTTCTTACTTCTTTCTTTCTCACTTCTTTCTTACTTCTTTCGTACTTCTTTCTTACTTCTTTCTTTTTTCTTTCTTACTTCTTTCTTGCTTCTTTCTTACTTCTTTCTTACTTCTTTCGTACTTCTTTCTTTCTTCTTTCTACTTCTTTCTTACTTCTTTCTTACTTCTTTCTTACTTCTTTCTTACTTATTTCTTACTTCTTTCTTACTTCTTTCTAACTTCTTTTTTATTCTTTCTTTCTTCTTTTTTTCTTCTTTCTTTCTTACTACTTTCTTACTACTTTCTTACTCCTTTCTTACTTCTTTCTTACTTCTTTCGTACTTCTTTCTTAGTTCTTTATTTCTTACTTCTTTCTTACTTTTTTCTTACTTCTTTCTTACTTCTTTCTTCATTCCTTCTTACTTCTTTTTTACTTCTTTCTTACTTCTTTCTTACTTCTTTCTTACTTCTTTCTTTCTTCTTTCTTTATTCTCTATTTCTTCTCCCTTTCATCTTTCTTTCTTCTTTCTTTCTTCTTTCTTTCTTACTTCTTTCTTACTTCTTTCTTCATTCCTTCTTACTTCTTTTTTACTTCTTTCTTACTTCTTTCTTACTTCTTTCTTACTTCTTTCTTTCTTCTCTATTTCTTCTCTCTTTCTTCTTTCTTTCTTCTTTCTTTCTTCTTTCTTTCTAATTTCTAAATTCTTTCTAACTTCTTTCTAACTTCTTTCTTATTTCTTTCTTACTTCATTCTTTCTTTCTTCTTTCTAACATCTTTCTAACTTCTTTCTATCTTCTTTCTTACTTCTTTCTTACTTCTTTCTTGCTTCTTTCTTTCTTTCTTTCTTTCTTTCTTCTTTCTTCTTTCTTTCTTCTTTCTTTCTTCTTTCTTTCTTATTTCTTTCTTACTTCTTTCTTACTTCTTTCTTACTTCTTTCTTTCTTCTTTCTTAATTCTTTCTTTCATCTTTCTTACTTCTTTCTTACTTCTTTCGTACTTCTTTCTTACTTCTTTCTTTCTTCTTTCTTTATTCTTTCTTACTTCTTTCTTTCTTACTTCTTTCTTACTTCTTTCTTACTTCTTTCTTACTTCTTTCTTACTTCTTTCTTACTTCGTTCTTACTTCTTTCTTACTTCTTTCTAACTTCTTTTTTCTTCTTTCTTTCTTCTTTCTTTCTTACTTCTTTCTTACTCCTTTCTTACTTCTTTCTTACTTCTTTCGTATTTCTTTCTTACTTCTTTCTTTCTTACTTCTTTCTTACTTCTTTCTTACTTCTTCCTTACTCTTTTCTTACTTCTTTCTTCTTTTCTCTTACTTCTTTCTTACTTCTTTCTTACTTCTTTCTAACTTCTTTCTTACTTCTTTCTTACTTCTTTCTTTCTTCTTTCTTACTTCTTTCTTTCTTACTTCTTTCTTACTTCTTTCTTACTTCTTTCTTTCTTCTTTCTTAATTCTTTCTTTCTTACTTCTTTCTTACTTCTTTCTTACTTCTTTCTTAATTCTTTCTTACTTCTTTCTTACTTAATTCTTACTTCTTTCTTACTTCTTTCTAACTTCTTTTTTCTTCTTTCTTTCTTCTTTCTTTCTTCTTTCTTTCTAACTTCTTTCTTACTCCTTTCTTACTTCTTTCTTTCTTACTTCTTTCTTACTTCTTTCGTACTTCTTCCTTACTTCTTTCTTTCTTACTTCTTTCTTACTTCTTTCTTACTTCTTTCTTACTTCTTTCTTACTTCTTACTTCTTTCTTATTTCTTTCTTACTTCTTTCTTTCTTCTTTCTTTCTTCTCTGTTTCTTCTCTCTTTCTTATTTCTTTCTTCTTTCTTTCTTCTTTCTTTCTTACTTCTTTCTTACTTCTTTCTTCATTTCTTATTGCTTTCTTCTTTCTTTCTTATTTCTAAATTCTTTCTAACTTCTTTCTAACTTCTTTCTTATTTCTTTCTTACTTCTTTCATACTTCTTTCTTACTTCTTTCTTGCTTCTTTCTTACTTCTTTCTTACTTCTTTCTGACTTCTTTCTTCTTTCTTTCTTTCTTTCTTTCTTACTTCTTTCTTCTTTCTTTCTTTCTTCTTTCTTAATTCTTTCTTTCTTCTTTCTTACTTCTTTCTTATTTCTTTCTTACTTCTTTCTTACTTCTTTCTTCTTTCTTTCTTCTTTCTTTCTTCTTTCTTTCTTACTTCTTTCTTACTTCTTTCTTTCTTACTTTTTCTTAGTTCTTTTTTACTTCTTTCTTACTTCTTTCTAACTTCTTTCTTTCTTCTTTCATTCTTACTTCTTTCTTACTTCTTTCTTACTTCTTTCTGACTTCTTTCTTACTTCTTTCTTTCTTTCTTTCTTACTTCTTTCTTCTTTCTTTCTTACTTCTTTCATACTTCTTTCTTACTTCTTTCTTACTTCTTTCTTTCTTTCTTTCTTACTTCTTTCTTCTTTCTTTCCTACTTCTTTCTTACTTATTTCTTACTTCTTTCTTACTTCTTTCTTCTTTCTTTCTTACTTCTTTCTTTCTTCTTTCTTACTTCTTTCTTAGTTCTTTCTTACTTCTTTCTTACTTCTTTCTCACTTCTTTCTTACTTCTTTCTTCTTTCTTTCTTACTTCTTTCTTACTTCTCTCTTACTTCTTTCTAACTTCTCTCTTACTTCTTTCTTTCTTCTTTCTTTCTTCTTTCATTCTTACTTCTTTCTTACTTCTTTCTTACTTCTTTCTTTCTCACTTCTTTCTTACTTCTTTCGTACTTCTTTCTTACTTCTTTCTTTTTTCTTTCTTACTTCTTTCTTGCTTCTTTCTTCTTTCTTACTTCTTTCTTACTTCTTTCTTACTTCTTTCTTTCTTCTTTCTTTCTTACTTCTTTCTTACTTCTTTCTGACTTTCTTACTTCTTTCTTACTTCTTTCTTACTTCTTTCTAACTTCTTTTTTATTCTTTCTTTATTCTTTCTTTCTTACTACTTTCTTACTCCTTTCTTACTTCTTTCTTACTTCTTTCGTACTCCTTTCTTACTTCTTTCTTACTTCTTTCTTACTTCTTTCTTACTTCTTTCTTCATTCCTTCTTACTTCTTTTTTACTTCTTTCTTACTTCTTTCTTACTTCTTTCTTACTTCTTTCTTACTTCTGTCTTTCTTCTTTGTTAGCTGTTTCTGACTTCTTTCTGACTTCTTTCTTACTTCTTTCTTCTTTCTTTCTAACTTCTTTCTTACTTCTTTCTTACTTCTTTCTAACTTCTTTCTTTCTTCTTTCTTTCTTCTTTTTTTCTTACTTCTTTCTTACTTCTTTCTTTCTTACTTTTTCTTACTTCTTTTTTACTTCTTTCTTACTTCTTTCTAACTTCTTTCTTTCTTCTTTCATTCTTACTTCTTTCTTACTTCTTTCTTACTTCTTTCTTTCTTACTCCTTTCCTACTTCTTTCTTTCTTACTTCTTTCTTACTTCTTTCGTACTTCTTCCTTACTTCCCTCTTTCTTACTTCTTTCTTACTTCTTTCTTACTTCTTTCTTACTTCTTACTTCTTTCTTCATTCCTTCTTACTTCTTTTTTACTTCTTTCTTACTTCTTTCTTTCTTACTTCTTTCTTACTTCTTTCTTACTTCTTTCTTACTTCTTACTTCTTTCTTATTTCTTTCTTACTTTTTTCTTTCTTCTTTTTTTCTTCTCTATTTCTTCTCTCTTTTTTCTTTCTTTCTTCGTTCTTTCTTCTTTCTTTCTTACTTCTTCCTTACTTCTTTCATTATTTCTTCTTGCTTTCTTCTTTCTTTCTTATTTCTAAATTCTTTCTAACTTCTTTCTATCTTATTTCTTACTTCTTTCTTACTTATATCTGACTTCTTTCTTACTTCTTTCTTTCTTTCTTTCTTACTTCTTTCTTTTTTCTTTCTTCTTTCTTACTTCTTTCTTACTTCTTTCTTACTTCTTTCTTTCTTTCTTTCTTACTTCTTTCTTCTTTCTTTCTTACTTCTTTCTTACTTCTTTCTTACTTCTTTCTTACTTCTTTCTTTCTTCTTTCTTAATTCTTTCTTTCTTCTTTCTTACTTCTTTCTTACTTCTTTCTTACTTCTTTCTTACTTCTTTCTTACTTCTTTCTGACTTCTTTCTTACTTCTTTCTTTTTTCTTTCTTACTTCTTTCTTACTTCTTTCTTACTTCTTTCTAACTTCTTTCTTACTTCTTTCTTTCTTCTTTCTTTCTTCTTTCATTCTTACTTCTTTCTTACTTCTTTCTTACTTCTTTCTTTCTTACTTTTTTCTTAATTCTTTCGTATTTCTTTCTTACTTCTTTCTTTTTTCTTTCTTACTTCTTTCATACTTCTTTCTTTCTTCTTTCTTTATATTTCTAAATTCTTTCTAACTTCTTTCTATCTTCTTTCTTACTTCTTTCTTACTTCTTTATTTCTTTCTTTCTTCTTTCTTCTTTCTTTCTTCTTTCTTTCTTCTTTCTTTCTTACTTCTTTCTTACTTCTTTCTTACTTCTTTCTTACTTCTTTCTTACTTCTTTCTTACTTCTGTCTTTCTTCTTTCTTAGTTCTTTCTTTCTTCTTTCTTACTTCATTCTTACTTCTTTCTTTCTTACTTCTTTCTTACTTCTTTCTAACTTCTTTTTTCTTCTTTCTTTCTTCTTTCTTTCTTCTTTCTTTCTTACTTTTTTCTTACTCCTTTCTTATTTCTTTCTTTCTTAGTTCTTTCTTACTTCTTTCGTACTTCTTTCTTACTTCTTTCTTTCTTACTTCTTTCTTACTTCTTTCTTACTTCTTTCTTACTTCTTTATTACTTCTTTCTTACTTCTTTCTTCTTTCTTTCTTATTCTTTCTTACTTCTTTCTTACTTCATTCTTACTTCTTTCTTACTTCTTTCTGACTTCTTTCTTTCTTCTTTCTTCTTTCTTACTTCTTTCTTACTTCTTTCTGACTTCTTTCTTACTTCTTTCTTCTTTCTTTCCTACTTCTTTCTTACTTCTTTCTTACTTCTTACTTCTTTCTTCATTCCTTCTTACTTCTTTTTTACTTCTTTCTTACTTCTTTGTTACTTCTTTCTTACTTCTTTCTTACTTCTTTCTTTCTTCTTTCTTTCTTCTCTATCTCTTCTCTCTTTCTTCTGTCTTTCTTCTTTCTTTCTTACTTCTTTCTTACTTCTTTCATACTTCTGACTTTCTTCTTTCTTAGTTCTTTCTTTCTTCTTTCTTACTTCTTTCTTTCTTACTTCTTTCTTACTTCTTTCTTACTTTTTTCTTACTTCTTTCTTACTTCTTTCTTACTTCTTTCTTACTTCTTTCTTACTTCTGACTTTCTTCATTCTTAGTTCTTTCTTTCTTCTTTCTTACTTCATTCTTACTTCTTTATTTCTTACTTCTTTCTTACTTCTTTCTAACTTCTTTTTTCTTCTTTCTTTCTTCTTTCTTTCTTCTTTCTTTCTTACTTTTTTCTTACTCCTTACTTACTTCTTTCTTTCTTACTTCTTTCTTACTTCTTTCGTACTTCTTTCTTACTTCTTTCTTTCTTAATTCTTTCTTACTTCTTTCTTTCTTCTTTCTTACTTCTTTCTTTCTTCTTTCTTATTTCTTACTTCTTTCTTACTTCTTTCTTTCTTCTTTCTAACTTCTTTTTTCTTCTTTCTTTCTTCTTTCTTTCTTCTTTCTTTCTTACTTTTTTCTCACTCCTTACTTACTTCTTTCTTTCTTACTTCTTTCTTACTTCTTTCGTACTTCTTTCTTACTTCTTTCTTTCTTACTTCTTTCTTACTTCTTTCTTTCTTCTTTCTTACTTCTTTCTTTCTTCTTTCTTCTTTCTTACTTCTTTCTTACTTCTTTCTTTCTTCTTTCTTTCTTCTTTCATTCTTACTTCTTTCTTACTTCTTTCTTGCTTCTTTCTTACTTACTTCTTTCTTACCTCTTTCGTATATCTTTCTTACTTCTTTCTTTTTTCTTTCTTACTTCTTCCCTACTTCTTTCTTACTTCTTTCTTACTTCTTTCTTACTTCTTTCTTACTTCTTTCTTACTTCTTTCTTTCTTCTTTCCTAATTCTTTCGTACTTCTTTCTTACTTCTTTCTTCCTTCTTTCGTACTTCTTTCTTACTTCTTTATTTCTTCTTTCTTTCTTCTTTCTTACTTCTTTCTTTCTTAATTCTTTCTTACTTCTTTCTTACTTCTTTCTTTCTTCTTTCTTACTTCTTTCTTACTTCTTTCTTACTTCTTTCTTACTTCTTTCTGACTTCTTTCTTACTTCTTTCTTCTTTCTTTCTTACTTCTTTCTTACTTCTTTCTTACTTCTTTCTAACTTCTTTCTTACTTCTTTCTTTCTTCTTTCTTTCTTCTCTATTTCTTCTCTCTTTCTTCTTTCTTTCTTCTTTCTTTCTTCTTTCTTTCTAATTTCTAAATTCTTTCTAACTTCTTTCTAACTTCTTTCTTATATCTTTCTTACTTCATTCTTTCTTTCTTCTTTCTAACATCTTTCTAACTTCTTTCTATCTTCTTTCTTACTTCTTTCTTACTTCTTTCTTACTTCTTTCTTTCTTTCTTTCTTCTTTCTTCTTTCTTTCTTCTTTCTTTCTTCTTTCTTTCTTATTTCTTTCTTACTTCTTTCTTACTTCTTTCTTACTTCTTTCTTTCTTCTTTCTTAATTCTTTCTTTCATCTTTCTTACTTCTTTCTTACTTCTTTCGTACTTCTTTCTTATTTCTTTCTTTCTTCTTTCTTTATTCTTTCTTACTTCTTTCTTTCTTACTTCTTTCTTTCTTCTTTCTTACTTCTTTCTTACTTTGTTCTTACTTCTTTCTTACTTCCTTCTAACTTCTTTTTTCTTCTTTCTTTCTTCTTTCTTTCTTCTTTCTTTCTTACTTCTTTCGTATTTCTTTCTTACTTCTTTCTTTCTTACTTCTTTCTTACTTCTTTCTTACTTCTTCCTTACTTCTTTCTTACTTCTTTCTTATTTTTCTCTTACTTCTTTCTTACTTCTTTCTTACTTCTTTCTAAATTCTTTCTTTCTACTTTCTTACTTTTTTTTTCTTCTTTCTTACTTCTTTCTTACTTCTTTCTTACTTCTTTCTTTCTTCTTTCTTACTTCTTTCTTCTTTCTTTCTTACTTCTTTCTTACTTCTTTTTTACTTCTTTCTTCTTTCTTTTTTTTCTTACTTCTTTCTTACTTCTTTATTACTTCTTCCTTACTTCTTTCTTACTTCTTTCTTTCTTACTTCTTTCTTACTTCTTTCTTACTTCTTTCTTTCTTCTTTCTTAATTCTTTCTTTCTTACTTCTTTCTTACTTCTTTCTTACTTCTTTCTTAATTCTTTCTTACTTCTTTCTTACTTCTTTCTTACTTCTTTCTTACTTCTTTCTAACTTCTTTTTTCTTCTTTCTTTCTTCTTTCTTTCTTCTTTCTTTATTACTTCTTTCTTACTCCTTTCTTACTTCTTTCTTTCTTACTTCTTTCTTACTTCTTTCGTACTTCTTCCTTACTTCTTTCTTTCTTACTTCTTTCTTACTTCTTTCTTACTTCTTTCTTACTTCTTTCTTACTTCTTACTTCTTTCTTATTTCTTTCTTACTTTTTTCTTTCTTCTTTCTTTCTTCTCTATTTCTTCTCTCTTTCTTATTTCTTTCTTCTTTCTTTCTTCTTTCTTTCTTACTTCTTTCTTACTTCTTTCTTCATTTCTTATTGCTTTCTTCTTTCTTTCTTATTTCTAAATTCTTTCTAACTTCTTTCTAACTTCTTTCTTATTTCTTTCTTACTTCTTTCATACTTCTTTCTTACTTCTTTCTTGCTTCTTTCTTACTTCTTTCTTACTTCTTTCTGACTTCTTTCTTCTTTCTTTCTTTCTTTCTTTCTTACTTCTTTCTTCTTTCTTTCTTACTTCTTTCTTACTTCTTTCTTACTTCTTTCTTTCTTTCTTTCTTACTTCTTTCTTAGTTCTTTCTTACTTCTTTCTTACTTCTTTCTTTCTTACTTTTTCTTACTTCTTTTTTACATCTTTCTTACTTCTTTCTAACTTCTTTCTTTCTTCTTTCATTCTTACTTCTTTCTTACTTCTTTCTTACTTCTTTCTGACTTCTTTCTTACTTCTTTCTTTCTTTCTTTCTTTCTTACTTCTTTCTTCTTTCTTTCTTACTTCTTTCATACTTCTTTCTTACTTCTTTCTTACTTCTTTCTTTCTTTCTTTCTTACTTCTTTCTTCTTTCTTTCCTACTTCTTTCTTACTTCTTTCTTACTTCTTTCTTTCTTCTTTCTTAATTCTTTCTTACTTCTTTCTTACTTCTTTCTTACTTCTTTCTTACTTCTTGCTTACTTCTTTCTTACTTCTTTCTTACTTCTTTCTTCTTTCTTTCTTACTTCTTTCTTCTTTCTTTCTTAATTCTTTTTATCTTCTTTCTTACTTCTTTCTTTCTTCTTTCTTACTTCTTTCTTAGTACTTTCTTACTTCTTTCTTACTTCTTTCTCACTTCTTTCTTACTTCTTTCTTCTTTCTTTCTTACTTCTTTCTTACTTCTTTCTTACTTCTTTCTAACTTCTCTCTTACTTCTTTCTTTCTTCTTTCTTTCTTCTTTCATTCTTACTTCTTTCTTACTTCTTTCTTACTTCTTCCTTTCTCACTTCTTTCTTACTTCTTTCGTACTTCTTTCTTACTTCTTTCTTTCTTCTTTCTTTCTTACTTCTTTCTTACTTCTTTCTGACTTTCTTACTTCTTTCTTAATTCTTTCTTACTTCTTTCTAACTTCTTTTTTATTCTTTCTTTCTTCTTTCTTTCTTACTACTTTCTTACTCCTTTCTTACTTCTTTCTTACTTCTTTCGTACTTCTTTCTTACTTCTTTCTTTCTTACTTCTTTCTTACTTCTTTCTTACTTCTTTCTTACTTCTTTCTTCATTCCTTCTTACTTCTTTTTTACTTCTTTCTTACTTCTTTCTTACTTCTTTCTTCTTTCTTTCTTTCTTCTTTCTTTCTTCTTTCTTTCTTACTTTCTTACTACTTTCTTACTTCTTTCTTACTTCTTTCTTACTTCTTTCTTCATTCCTTCTTACTTCTTTTTTACTTCTTTCTTACTTCTTTCTTACTTCTTTCTTCTTTCTTTCTTTCTTCTTTCTTTCTTCTTTCTTTCTGACTTTCTTACTTCTTTCTTACTTCTTTCTTACTTCTTTCTTACTTCTTTCTTACTTCTTTCTTACTTCTTTCTTACTTCTTTCTTACTTCTGTCTTTCTTCTTTGTTAGCTCTTTCTGACTTCTTTCTGACTTCTTTCTTACTTCTTTCTTCTTTCTTTCTAACTTCTTTCGTACTTCTTACTTACTTCTTTCTAACTTCTTTCTTTCTTCTTTCTTTCTTCTTTTTTTCTTACTTCTTTCTTACTTCTTTCTTTCTTACTTTTTCTTACTTATTTTTAACTTCTTTCTTACTTCTTTCTAACTTCTTTCTTTCTTCTTTCATTCTTACTTCTTTCTTACTTCTTTCTTACTTCTTTGTTTCTTACTCCTTTCCTACTTCTTTCTTTCTTACTTCTTTCTTACTTCTTTCGTACTTCTTCCTTACTTCCCTCTTTCTTACTTCTTTCTTACTTCTTTCTTACTTCTTTCTTACTTCTTACTTCTTTCTTCATTCCTTCTTACTTCTTTTTTACTTCTTTCTTACTTCTTTCTTTCTTACTTCTTTCTTACTTCTTTCTTACTTCTTTCTTACTTCTTACTTCTTTCTTATTTCTTTCTTATTTCTTTCTTTCTTCTTTTTTCTTCTCTATTTCTTCTCTCTTTTTTCTTTCTTTCTTCGTTCTTTCTTCTTTCTTTCTTACTTCTTTCTTACTTCTTTCATTATTTCTTCTTGCTTTCTTCTTTCTTTCTTATTTCTAAATTCTTTCTAACTTCTTTCTATCTTCTTTCTTACTTCTTTTTACTTATTTCTGACTTCTTTCTTACTTCTTTCTTTCTTTCTTTCTTACTTCTTTCTTTTTTCTTTCTTCTTTCTTACTTCTTTCTTACCTCATTCTTACTTCTTTCTTTCTTTCTTTCTTACTTCTTTCTTCTTTCTTTCTTACTTCTTTCTTACTTCTTTCTTACTTCTTTCTTACTTCTTTCTTTCTTCTTTCTTAATTCTTTCTTTCTTCTTTCTTACTTCTTTCTTACTTCTTTCTTACTTCTTTCTTACTTCTTTCTTACTTCTTTCTTACTTCTTTCTGACTTCTTTCTTACTTCTTTCTTCTTTCTTTCTTACTTCTTTCTTACTTCTTTCTTAGTTCTTTCTAACTTCTTTCTTACTTCTTTATTTCTTCTTTCTTTCTTCTTTCATTCTTACTTCTTTCTTACTTCTTTCTTACTTCTTTCTTTCTTACTTTTTTCTTAATTCTTTCATATTTCTTTCTTACTTCTTTCTTTTTCTTTCTTACTTCTTTCATACTTCTTTCTTTCTTCTTTCTTTTTTATTTCTAAATTCTTTCTAACTTCTTTCTTATTTCTTTCTTACTTCATTCTTTCTTTCTTCTTTCTAACATCTTTCTAACTTCTTTCTATCTTCTTTCTTACTTCCTTCTTACTTCTTTATTTCTTTCTTTCTTCTTTCTTCTTTCTTTCTTCTTTCTTTCTTCTTTCTTTCTTACTTCTTTCTTACTTCTTTCTTACTTCTTTCTTACTTCTTTCTTACTTCTTTCTTACTTCTTTCTTACTTCTGTCTTTCTTCTTTCTTAGTTCTTTCTTTCTTCTTTCTTACTTCATTCTTACTTCTTTCTTCCTTACTTCTTTCTTACTTCTTTCTAACTTCTTTTTTCTTCTTTCTTTCTTCTTTCTTTCTTACTTTTTTCTTACTCCTTTCTTATTTCTTTCTTTCTTAGTTCTTTCTAACTTCTTTCGTACTTCTTTCTTACTTCTTTCTTTCTTACTTCTTTCTTACTTCTTTCTTACTTCTTTCTTACTTCTTTATTACTTCTTTCTTACTTCTTTCTTCTTTCTTTCTTATTCTTTCTTACTTCTTTCTTACTTCATTCTTACTTCTTTCTTTCTTCTTTCTTACTTCTTTCTTTCTTCTTTCTTCTTTCTTACTTCTTTCTTACTTCTTTCTGACTTCTTTCTTACTTCTTTCTTCTTTCTTTCCTACTTCTTTCTTACTTCTGTCTTCCTTCTTACTTCTTTCTTCATTCCTTCTTACTTCTTTTTTACTTCTTTCTTACTTCTTTGTTACTTCTTTCTTACTTCTTTCTTACTTCTTTCTTTCTTCTTTCTTTCTTCTCTATCTCTTCTCTCTTTCTTCTGTCTTTCTTCTTTCTTTCTTACTTCTTTCTTACTTCTTTCGTACTTCTGACTTTCTTCTTTCTTAGTTCTTTCTTTCTTCTTTCTTACTTCATTCTTACTTCTTTCTTTCCTTCTTCTTTCTTACTTCTTTCTTACTTTTTTCTTACTTCTTTCTTACTTCTTTCTTACTTCTTTCTTACTTCTTTCTTACTTCTGACTTTCTTCATTCTTAGTTCTTTCTTTCTTCTTTCTTACTTCATTCTTACTTCTTTATTTCTTACTTCTTTCTTACTTCTTTCTAACTTCTTTTTTCTTCTTTCTTTCTTCTTTCTTTCTTCTTTCTTTCTTACTTCTTTCTTACTTCTTTCGTACTTCTTACTTCTTTCTTTCTTACTTCTTTCTTACTTCTTTCTTTCTTCTTTCTTACTTCTTTCTTTCTTCTTTCTTCTTTCTTACTTCTTTCTTACTTCTTTCTTGCTTCTTTCTTACTTACTTCTTTCTTACCTCTTTCGTATATCTTTTTTACTTCTTTCTTTTTTCTTTCTTACTTCTTCCCTACTTCTTTCTTACTTCTTTCTTACTTCTTTCTTACTTCTTTCTTACTTCTTTATTTCTTCTTTCTTTCCTCTTTCTTACTTCTTTCTTTCTTAATTCTTTCTTACTTCTTTCTTACTTCTTTCTGACTTCTCTCTTACTTCTTTCTTACTTCTTTCTTACTTCTTTCTTACTTCTTTCTTACTTCTTTCTAACTTCTTTTTTCTTCTTTCTTTCTTCTTTCTTTCTTCTTTCTTTCTTACTTCTTTCTTACTCCTTTCTTACTTCTTTCTTACTTCTTTCTTACTTCTTTCTTACATCTTTCTTACTTATTTCTTCTTTCTTTCTTACTTCTTTCTTTCTTCTTTCTGACTTCTTTCTTACTTCTTTCTTCTTTCTTTCTTACTTCTTTCTTACTTCTTTCTTACTTGTTTCTTCATTCCTTCTTACTTCTTTTTTACTTTTTCTTACTTCTTTCTTACTTCTTTCTTACTTCTTTCTTTCTTCTTTCTTTCTTATTTCTTCTCTCTTTCTTCTTTCTTTCTTCTTTCTTTCTTCTTTCTTTCTAATTTCTAAATTCTTTCTAACTTCTTTCTAACTTCTTTCTTATTTCTTTCTTAGTTCATTCTTTCTTTCTTCTTTCTAACATCTTTCTAACTTCTTTCTATCTTCTTTCTTACTTCTTTCTTACTTCTTTCTTACTTCTTTCTTACTTCTTTCTTTCTTTCTTTCTTTCTTCTTTCTTCTTTCTTTCTTCTTTCTTTCTTCTTTCTTTCTTATTTCTTTCTTACTTCTTTCTTACTTCTTTCTTTCTTACTTCTTTCTTACTTCTTTCTTACTTCTTTCTTTCTTACTTCTTTCTTACTTCTTTCGTACTTCTTTCTTACTTCTTTCTTTTTTCTTTCTTACTTCTTTCTTACTTCTTTCTAACTTCTTTCTTAATTCTTTCTTTCTTCTTTCTTTCTTCTTTCATTCTTACTTCTTTCTTACTTCTTTCTTCTTTCTTTCTTACTTTTTTCTTACTTCTTTCGTATTTCTTTCTTACTTCTTTCTTTTTTCTTTCTTACTTCTTTCATACTTCTTTCTTTCTTCTTTCTTTCTTATTTCTAAATTCTTTCTTACTTCTTTCTTATTTCTTTCTTACTTCATTCTTTCTTTCTTCTTTCTAACATCTTTCTAACTTCTTTCTATCTTCTTTCTTACTTCTTTCTTACTTCTTTATTTCTTTCTTTCTTCTTTCTTCTTTCTTTCTTCTTTCTTTCTTCCTTCTTTCTTACTTCTTTCTTACTTCTTTCTTACTTCTTTCTTACTTCTGTCTTTCTTCTTTCTTAGTTCTTTCTTTCTTCTTTCTTACTTCATTCTTACTTCTTTCTTTCTTACTTCTTTCTTACTTCTTTCTAACTTCTTTTTTCTTCTTTCTTTCTTCTTTCTTTCTTCTTTCTTTCTTACTTTTTTCTTACTCCTTTCTTATTTCTTTCTTTCTTAGTTCTTTCTTACTTCTTTCGTAATTCTTTCTTACTTCTATCTTTCTTACTTCTTTCTTACTTCTTTCTTACTTCTTTCTTACTTCTTTATTACTTCTTTCTTACTTCTTTCTTCTTTCTTTCTTATTCTTTCTTACTTCTTTCTTACTTCATTCTTACTTCTTTCTTTCTTCTTTCTTACATCTTTCTTTCTTCTTTCTTCTTTCTTACTTCTTTCTTACTTCTTTCTGACTTCTTTCTTACTTCTTTCTACTTTCTTTCTTACTTCTTTCTTACTTCTTTCTTACTTCTTACTTCTTTCTTCATTCCTTCTTACTTCCTTTTTACTTCTTTCTTACTTCTTTGTTACTTCTTTCTTACTTCTTTCTTACTTCTTTCTTTCTTCTTTCTTTCTTCTCTATCTCTTCTCTCTTTCTTCTGTCTTTCTTCTTTCTTTCTTACTTCTTTCTTACTTCTTTCGTACTTCTGACTTTCTTCTTTCTTACTTCTTTCTTTCTTCTTTCTTACTTCATTCTTACTTCTTTCTTTCTTACTTCTTTCTTACTTTTTTCTTACTTCTTTCTTACTTCTTTCTTACTTCTTTCTTACTTCTTTCTTACTTCTTTCTTACTTCTGACTTTCTTCATTCTTAGATCTTTCCTTCTTCTTTCTTACTTCATTCTTACTTCTTTATTTCTTACTTCTTTCTTACTTCTTTCTAACTTCTTTTTTCTTCTTTCTTTCTTCTTTCTTTCTTCTTTCTTTCTTCTTTCTTCTTTCTTACTTCTTTCTTACTTCTTTCTTGCTTCTTTCTTACTTACTTCTTTCTTACCTCTTTCGTATATCTTTCTTACTTCGTTCTTTTTTCTTTCTTACTTCTTCCCTACTTCTTTCTTACTTCTTTCTTACTTCTTTCTTACTTCTTTCTCACTTCTTTCTTTCTTCTTTCTTAATTCTTTCTTTCTTCTTTCTTACTTCTTTCTTCCTTCTTTCGTACTTCTTTCTTACTTCTTTATTTCTTCTTTCTTTCTTATTTCTTAATTCTTTCTTTCATCTTTCTTACTTCTTTCTTACTTCTTTCGTACTTCTTTCTTACTTCT
This sequence comes from Columba livia, assembly GCF_036013475.1. Taxonomy (NCBI): domain Eukaryota; kingdom Metazoa; phylum Chordata; class Aves; order Columbiformes; family Columbidae; genus Columba; species Columba livia. Next base: position 167,507 of record NW_027043303.1, read on the forward strand.
TACTTTCTTCTTTCTTTATTCTTTCTTACTTCTTTCTTTCTTACTTCTTTCTTACTTCTTTCTTACTTCGTTCTTACTTCTTTCTTACTTCTTTCTAACTTCTTTTTTCTTCTTTCTTTCTTCTTTCTTTCTTCTTTCTTTCTTACTTCTTTCTTACTCCTTTCTTACTTCTTTCTTACTTCTTTCGTACTTCTTTCTTACTTCTTTCTTCTTTCTTTCTTACTTCTTTCTTACTTCTTTCTTACTTCTTTCTTCTTTTTCTCTTACTTCTTTCTTACTTCTTTCTTACTTCTTCCTAACTTCTTTCTTTCTTCTTTCTTACTTCTTTTTTTCTTCTTTCTTACTTCTTTCTTACTTCTTTCTTACTTCTTTCTTTCTTCTTTCTTACTTCTTTCTTCTTTCTTTCTTACTTCTTTCTTACTTCTTTTTTACTTCTTTCTTCTTTCTTTTTTCTTTCTTACTTCTTTCTTACTTCTTTCTTACTTCTTTCTTACTTCTTTCTTACTTCTTTCTTACTTCTTTCTTTCTTCTCTATTTCTTCTCTCTTTCTTCTTTCTTTCTTCTTTCTTTTTTCTTTCTTTCTAATTTCTAAATTCTTTCTAACTTCTTTCTAACTTCTTTCTTCTTTCTTTCTTAATTCATTCTTACTTTCTTCTTTCTAACATCTTTCTAACTTCTTTCTATCTTCTTTCTTACTTCTTTCTTACTTCTTTCTTACTTCTTTCTTTCTTTCTTTCTTTCTTTCTTCTTTCTTCTTTCTTTCTTCTTTCTTTCTTCTTTCTTTCTTATTTCTTTCTTACTTCTTTCTTACTTCTTTCTTATTTCTTTCTAACTTCTTTCTTACTTCTTTCTTACTTCTTTCTTCTTTCTTTCTTATTCTTTCTTACTTCTTTCTTACTTCATTCTTACTTCTTTCTTTCTTCTTTCTTAATTCTTTCTTTCTTCTTTCTTTCTTACTTCTTTCGTACTTTTTTCTTACTTCTTTCTTACTTCTTTCTTACTTCTTTCTTACTTCTTTCTTACTTCTTTCTTACTTCTTTCTTACTTCTTTCTTACTTCGTTCTTACTTCTTACTTACTTCTTTCTAACTTCTTTTTTCTTCTTTCTTTCTTTCTTCTTTCTTTCTTACTTCTTTCTTACTCCTTTCTTACTTCTTTCTTACTTCTTTCTTAATTCTTTCTTTCTTACTTCTTTCTTACTTCTTTCTTTCTTATTTCTTAATTCTTTCTTTCATCTTTCTTACTTCTTTCTTACTTCTTTCCTACTTCTTTCTTACTTCTTTCTTTCTCCTTTCTTTATTCTTTCTTACTTCTTTCTTTCTTACTTCTTTCTTACTTCTTTCTTACTTCTTTCTTACTTCGTTGTTACTTCTTTCTTACTTCTTTCTAACATCTTTTTTCTTCTTTCTTTCTTCTTTCTTTCTTCTTTCTTTCTTACTTCTTTCTTACTAATTTCTTACTTCTTTCTTACTTCTTTCGTACTTCTTTCTTACTTCTTTCTTCTTTCTTTCTTACTTCTTTCTTACTTCTTTCTTACTTCTTTCTTACTTCTTTCTTCTTTTTCTCTTACTTCTTTCTTACTTCTTTCTTCTTTCTAACTTCTTTCTTTCTTCTTTCTTACTTCTTTTTTTCTTCTTTCTTACTTCTTTCTTACTTCTTTCTTACTTCTTTCTTTCTTCTTTCTTACTTCTTTCTTCTTTCTTTCTTACTTCTTTCTTACTTCTTTTTTACTTCTTTCTTCTTTCTTTTTTCTTTCTTACTTCTTTCTTACTTCTTTCTTACTTCTTTATTACTTCTTTATTACTTCTTTCTTACTTCTTTCTTCTTTCTTTCTTATTCTTTCTTACTTCTTTCTTACTTCATTCTTACTTCTTTCTTTCTTCTTTCTTACTTCTTTCTTACTTCTTTCTGACTTCTTTCTTACTTCTTTCTTCTTTCTTTCTTACTTCTTTCTTACTTCTTTCTTACTTCTTACTTCTTTCTTCATTCCTTCTTACTTCTTTTTTACTTCTTTCTTACTTCTTTGTTACTTATTTCTTACTTCTTTCTTACTTCTTTCTTTCTTCTTTCTTTCTTCTCTATCTCTTCACTCTTTCTTCTGTCTTTCTTCTTTCTTTCTTACTACTTTCTTACTTCTTTCGTACTTCTGACTTTCTTTCTTTCTTCTTTCTTTCTTCTTTCTTTCTTACTTTTTTCTTACTCCTTATTACTTCTTTCTTTCTTACTTCTTTCTTACTTCTTTCGTACTTCTTTCTTCTTTCTTTCTTATTCTTTCTTACTTCTTTCTTAATTCATTCTTACTTGTTTCTTTCTTCTTTCTTACTTCTTTCTTTCTTCTTTCTTTCTTACTTCTTTCGTACTTCTTTCTTACTTCTTTCTTTTTACTTTCTTACTTCTTTCTTACTTCTTTCTTACTTCTTTCTTACTTCTTTCTTACTTCTTTCTTTCTTCTTTCTTAATTCTTTCTTTCATCTTTCTTACTTCTTTCTTACTTCTTTCGTACTTCTTTCTTAATTCTTTCTTTCTTACTTCTTTCTTCTTTCTTTCTTATTTCTTAATTCTTTCTTTCATCTTTCTTACTTCTTTCTTACTTCTTTCGTACTTCTTTCTTACTTCTTTCTTTCTTCTTTCTTTATTCTTTCTTACTTCTTTCTTTCTTACTTCTTTCTTACTTCTTTCTTACTTCTTTCTTACTTCGTTCTTACTTCTTTCTTACTTCTTTCTAACTTCTTTTTTCTTCTTTCTTTCTTCTTTCTTTCTTCTTTCTTTCTTACTTCTTTCTTCCTCCTTTCTTACTTCTTTCTTACTTCTTTCGTACTTCTTTCTTACTTCTTTCTTCTTTCTTTCTTACTTCTTTCTTAATTCTTTCTTACTTCTTTCTTACTTCTTTCTTCTTTTTCTCGTACTTCTTTCTTTCTTCTTTCTTACTTCTTTCTTCTTTCTTTCTTACTTCTTTCTTACTTCTTTTTTACTTCTTTCTTCTTTCTTTTTTCTTTCTTACTTCTTTCTTACTTCTTTCTTACTTCTTCCTTACTTCTTTCTTACTTCTTTCTTTCTTACTTCTTTTTTTCTTCTTTCTAACTTCTTTCTTTCTTCTTTCTTACTTCTTTTTTACTTCTTTCTTCTTTCTTTTTTCTTTCTAACTTCTTTCTATCTTCTTTCTTACTTCTTTCTTACTTCTTTCTTACTTCTTTCTTTATTTCTTTCTTTCTTCTTTCTTCTTTCTTTCTTCTTTCTTCTTTCTTTCTTACTTTTTTCTTACTCCTTTCTTACTTCTTTCTTTCTTACTTCTTTCTTACTTCTTTCGTACTTCTTCCTTACTTCTTTCTTTCTTACTTCTTTCTTACTTCTTTATTACTTCTTTATTACTTCTTTATTACTTCTTACTTCTTTCTTCATTCCTTCTTACTTCTTTTTTACTTCTTTCTTACTTCTTTGTTACTTCTTTCTTACTTCTTTCTTACTTCTTTCTTTCTTCTTTCTTTCTTCTCTATCTCTTCTCTCTTTCTTCTGTCTTTCTTCTTTCTTTCTTTCTTCTTTCTTACTTCTTTCGTACTTCTGACTTTCTTCATTCTTAGTTCTTTCTTTCTTCTTTCTTACTTCATTCTTACTTCTGTCTTTCTTACTTCTTTCTTACTTCTTTCTAACTTCTTTTTTCTTCTTTCTTTCTTCTTTCTTTCTTCTTTCTTTCTTACTTTTTTTTTACTCCTTACTTACTTCTTTCTTTCTTACTTCTTTCTTACTTCTTTCGTACTTCTTTCTTACTTCTTTCTTTCTTACTTCTTTCTTACTTCTTTCTTACTTCTTTCTTTCTTCTCTATTTCTTCTCTCTTTCTTCTTTCTTTCTTCTTTCTTTCTTCTTTCTTTCTAATTTCTAAATTCTTTCTAACTTCTTTCTAACTTCTTTCTTATTTCTTTCTTAATTCATTCTTTCTTTCTTCTTACTAACATCTTTCTAATTTCTTTCTATCTTCTTTCTTACTTCTTTCTTACTTCTTTCTTTCTTTCTTTCTTTCTTCTTTCTTCTTTCTTTCTTCTTTCTTTCTTCTTTCTTTCTTATTTCTTTCTTACTTCTTTCTTACTTCTTTCTTACTTCTTTCTAACTTCTTTCTTACTTCTTTCTTACTTATTTCTTCTTTCTTTCTTATTCTTTCTTACTTTTTCTTACTTCATTCTTACTTCTTTCTTTCTTCTTTGTTACTTCTTTCTTTCTTCTTTCTTTCTTACTTCTTTCGTACTTCTTTCTTACTTCATTCTTTTTACTTTCTTACTTCTTTCTTACTTCTTTCTTACTTCTTTCTTACTTCTTTCTTTCTTCTTTCTTAATTCTTTCTTTCATCTTTCTTACTTCTTTCTTACTTCTTTCGTACTTCTTTCTTACTTCTTTCTTACTTCTTTCTTTATTCTTTCTTACTTCTTTCTTTCTTACTTCTTTCTTACTTCTTTCTTACTTCTTTCTTACTTCGTTCTTACTTCTTACTTACTTCTTTCTAACTTCTTTTTTCTTCTTTCTTTCTTCTTTATTTCTTACTTCTTTCTTACACCTTTCTTACTTCTTTTTACTTCTTTCTTACTTCTTCCTTACTTCTTTCTTACTTCTTTCTTTCTTACTTCTTTTTTTCTTCTAACTTCTTTCTTTCTTCTTTCTTACTTCTTTTTTACTTCTTTCTTCTTTCTTTTTTCTTTCTAACTTCTATCTTCTTTCTTACTTCTTTCTTACTTCTTTCTTACTTCTTTCTTTATTTCTTTCTTTCTTCTTTCTTCTTTCTTTCTTCTTTCTTTCTTCTTTCTTTCTTACTTCTTTCGTACTTCTGACTTTCTTCTTTCTTAGTTCTTTCTTTCTTCTTTCTTACTTCATTCTTACTTCTTTCTTTCTTACTTCTTACTTTCTTTCTTTCTAATTTCTAAATTCTTTCTAACTTCTTTCTAACTTCTTTCTTATTTCTTTCTTAATTCATTCTTTCTTTCTTCTTTCTAACATCTTTCTAACTTCTTTCTTCTTTCTTTTTTCTTTCTAACTTCTTTCTATCTTCTTTCTTAATTCTTTCTTTCTTCTTTCTTACTTCTTTATTACGTCATTCGTACTTCTTTCTTACTTCTTTCTTTCTTCTTTCTTTCTTCTTTCTTACTTCTTTCTTACTTACTTCTTTCTTACTTCTTTCTTACTTCTTTCTTAATTCTTTCTTACTTCTTTCTTACTTCTTTCTTACTTCCTTCTTACTTCTTTCTAACTTCTTTTTTCTTCTTTCTTTCTTCTTTCTTGCTTCTTTCTTTCTTACTTCTTTCTTACTTCTTTCGTAGTTCTTCCTTACTTCTTTCTTTCTTACTTCTTTCTTACTTCTTTCTTACTCCTTTCTTACTTCTTTCTTTCTTACTTCTTTCTTACTTCTTTCGTACTTCTTTCTTTCTTACTTCTTTCTTACTTCTTTCTTACCTCTTTCTTACTTCTTTATTACTTCTTTCTTACTTATTTCTTCTTTCTTTCTTATTCTTTCTTACTTCTTTCTTACTTCTTTCTTACTTCTTTCTTTCTTCTTTCTTACTTCTTTCTTTCTTCTTTCTTCTTTCTTACTTCTTTCTTACTTCTTTCTGACTTCTTTCTTACTTCTTTCTTCTTTCTTTCTTACTTCTTTCTTACTTCTTTCTTACTTCTTACTTCTTTCTTCATTCCTTCTTACTTCGTTTTTACTTCTTTCTTACTTCTTTCTTACTTCTTTCTTACTTCTTTCATTCTTCTTTCTTTCTTCTCTATCTCTTCTCTCTTTCTTCTTTCTTTCTTCTTTCTTTCTTACTTCTTTCTTACTTCTTTCGTACTTCTTTCTTTCTTACTTCTTTCTTACTTCTTTCTTACTTCTTGCTTACTTCTTTCTTACTTCTTTCTTACTTCTTTCTTAATTCTTTTTTTCTTCTTTCTTACTTCTTTCTTTCTTCTTTCTTACTTCTTTCTTAGTTCTTTCTTACTTCTTTCTTACTTCTTTCTGACATCTTTCTTACTTCTTTCTTCTTTCTTTCTTACTTCTTTCTTACTTCTTTCTTACTTCTTTCTAACTTCTTTCTTACTTCTTTCTTTCTTCTTTCTTTCTTCTTTCATTCTTACTTCTTTCTTACTTCTTTCTTACTTCTTTCTTTCTCACTTCTTTCTTACTTCTTTCGTACTTCTTTCTTACTTCTTTCTTTTTTCTTTCTTACTTCTTTCTTGCTTCTTTCTTACTTCTTTCTTACTTCTTTCGTACTTCTTTCTTACTTCTTTCTTTCTTCTTTCTTTCTTATTTCTTACTTCTTTCTTACTTCTTTCTTACTTCTTTCTTTCTTCTTTCTTTCTTCTTTCTTACTTCTTTCTTACTTCTTTCTTACTTATTTCTTACTTCTTTCTTACTTCTTTCTTACTTCTTTCTTACTTCTTTCTAACTTCTTTTTTATTCTTTCTTTCTTCTTTCTTTCTTCTTTCTTTCTTACTACTTTCTTACTCCTTTCTTACTTCTTTCTTACTTCTTTCGTACTTCTTTCTTACTTCTTTCTTTCTTACTTCTTTCTTACTTCTTTCTTACTTCTTTCTTACTTCTTTCTTACTTCTTTCTTCATTCCTTCTTACTTCTTTTTTACTTCTTTCTTACTTCTTTCTTACTTCTTTCTTACTTCTTTCTTTCTTCTCTATTTCTTCTCCCTTTCATCGTTCTTTCTTCTTTCTTTCCTCTTTCTTTCTTACTTCTTTCTTACTTCTTTCTTACTTCTGTCTTTCTTCTTTGTTAGCTCTTTCTGACTTCTTTCTGACTTCTTTCTTACTTCTTTTTTCTTTCTTTCTAACTTCTTTCTTACTTCTTTCTTACTTCTTTATAACTTCTTTCTTTCTTCTTTCTTTCTTCTTTCTTTCTTACTTCTTTCTTACTTCTTTCTTTCTTACTTTTTCTTACTTCTTTTTTAATTCTTTCTTACTTCTTTCTAACTTCTTTCTTTCTTCTTTCATTCTTACTTCTTTCTTACTTCTTTCTTACTTCTTTCTTTCTTACTCCTTTCTTACTTCTTTCTTTCTTACTTCTTTCTTACTTCTTTCGTACTTCTTCCTTACTTCTTTCTTTCTTACTTTTTTCTTACTTCTTTCTTACTTCTTTCTTACTTCTTTCTTACTTCTTACTTCTTTCTTCATTCCTTCTTACTTCTTTTTTACTTCTTTCTTACTTCTTTCTTTCTTACTTCTTTCTTACTTCTTTCTTACTTCTTTCTTACTTCTTACTTCTTTCTTATTTCTTTCTTACTTCTTTCTTCTTTTTTTCTTCTCTATTTCTTCTCTCTTTTTTCTTTCTTTCTTCGTTCTTTCTTCTTTCTTTCTTACTTCTTTCTTACTTCTTTCATTATTTCTTCTTGCTTTCTTCTTTCTTTCTTATTTCTAAATTCTTTCTAACTTCTTTCTATCTTCTTTCTTACTTCTTTCTTACTTCTTTCTGACTTCTTTCTTACTCCTTTCTTTCTTTCTTTCTTACTTCTTTCATCTTTCTTTCTTACTTCTTTCTTTCTTCTTTCTTACTTCTTTCTTACGTCTTTCTTTATTCATTCTTAATTCTTTCTTTCTTCTTTCTTACTTCTTTCTTACTTCTTTCTTACTTCTTTCTTACTTCTTTCTTCTTTCTTTCTTACTTCTTTCTTACTTCTTTCTTACTTCTTTCTTATTTCTTTCTTACTTCATTCTTTCTTCTTTCTTTCTTCTCTATTTCTTCTCTCTTTCTTCTTTCTTTCTTCTTTCTTTCTTACTTCTTTCTTACTTCTTTCTTCATTTCTTCTTGCTTTCTTCTTTCTTTCTTATTTCTAAATTCTTTCTAACTTCTTTCTAACTTCTTTCTTATTTCTTTCTTACTTCTTTCATACTTCTTTCTTACTTCTTTCTTGCTTCTTTCTTACTTCTTTCTTACTTCTTTCTGACTTCTTTCTTCTTTCTTTCTTTCTTTCTTTCTGACTTCTTTCTTCTTTCTTTCTTACTTCTTTCTTACTTCTTTCTTACTTCTTTCTTTCTTTCTTTCTTACTTCTTTCTTCTTTCTTTCTTACTTCTTTCTTACTTCTTTCTTACTTCTTTCTTACTTCTTTCTTTCTTCTTTCTTAATTCTTTCTTTCTTCTTTCTTACTTCTTTCTTACTTCTTTCTTACTTCTTTCTTACTTCTTTCTGACTTCTTTCTTACTTCTTTCTTCTTTCTTTCTTACTTCTTTCTTACTTCTTTCTAACTTCTTTCTTACTTCCTTCTTTCTTCTTTCTTTCTTCTTTCATTCTTACTTCTTTCTTACTTCTTTCTTACTTCTTTCTTTCTTACTTCTTTCTTACTTCTTTCGTATTTCTTTCTTACTTCTTTCTTTCTTCTTTCTTTCTTATTTCTAAATTCTTTCTAACTTCTTTCTTATTTCTTTCTTACTTCATTATTTCTTTCTTCTTTCTAACATCTTTCTAACTTCTTTCTATCTTCTTTCTTACTTCTTTCTTACTTCTTTCTTTATTTCTTTCTTTCTTCTTTCTTTCTTCTTTCTTTCTTCTTTCTTTCTTTCTTCTTTCTTACTTCTTTCTTACTTGTTTCTTACTTCTTTCTTACTTCTGACTTTCTTCTTTCTTAGTTCTTTCTTTCTTCTTTCTTACTTCATTCTTACTTCTTTCTTTCTTACTTCTTTCTTACTTCTTTCTAACTTCTTTTTTCTTCTTTCTTTCTTCTTTCTTTCTTCTTTCTTTCTTACTTATTTCTTACTCCTTTCTTACTTCTTTCTTTCTTACTTCTTTCTTACTTCTTTCGTACTTCTTTCTTACCTCTTTCTTACCTCTTTCTTACTTCTTTATTACTTCTTTCTTACTTTTTTCTTCTTTCTTTCTTATTCTTTCTTACTTCTTTCTTACTTCTTTCTTACTTCTTTCTTTCTTCTTTCTTACTTCTTTCTTTCTTCTTTCTTCTTTCTTACTTCTTTCTGACTTCTTTCTTACTTCTTTCTTCTTTCTTTCTTACTTCTTTCTTTCTTCTTTCTTACTTCTTTCTTTCTTCTTTCTTCTTTCTTACTTCTTTCTTACTTCTTTCTGACTTCTTTCTTACTTCTTTCTTCTTTCTTTCTTACTTCTTTCTTACTTCTTTCTTACTTCTTACTTCTTTCTTCATTCCTTCTTACTTCGTTTTTACTTCTTTCTTACTTCTTTCTTACTTCTTTCTTACTTCTTTCATTCTTCTTTCTTTCTTCTCTATCTCTTCTCTCTTTCTTCTTTTTTTCTTCTTTCTTTCTTACTTCTTTCTTACTTCTTTCGTACTTCTTTCTTACTTCTTTCTTTCTTCTTTCTTTCTTATTTCTTACTTCTCTCTTACTTCTTTCTTACTTCTTTCTTTCTTCTTTCTTTCTTCCTACTTACTTCTTTCTTACTTCTTTCTTACTTCTTTCTTACTTCTTTCTTACTTCTTTCTTACTTCTTTCTTACTTCTTTCTTACTTCTTTCTAACTTCTTTTTTATTCTTTCTTTGTTCTTTCTTTCTTCTTTCTTTCTTACTACTTTCTTACTCCTTTCTTACTTCTTTCTTACTTCTTTCGTACTTCTTTCTTACTTCTTTCTTTCTTACTTCTTTCTTACTTCTTTCTTACTTCTTTCTTACTTCTTTCTTCATTCCTTCTTACTTCTTTTTTACTTCTTTCTTACTTCTTTCTTACTTCTTTCTTACTTCTTTCTTACTTCTTTCTTTCTTCTCTCTTTCTTCTCCCTTTCATCTTTCTTTCTTCTTTCTTTCTTCTTTCTTTCTTACTTCTTTCTTACTTCTTTCTTACTTCTGTCTTTCTTCTTTGTTAGCTCTTTCTGACTTCTTTCTGACTTCTTTCTTACTTCTTTTTTCTTTCTTTCTAACTTCTTTCTTACTTCTTTCTTACTTCTTTATAACTTCTTTCTTTCTTCTTTCTTTCTTCTTTCTCTCTTACTTCTTTCTTACTTCTTTCTTTCTTACTTTTTCTTACTTCTTTTTTAATTCTTTCTTACTTCTTTCTAACTTCTTTCTTTCTTCTTTCATTCTTACTTCTTTCTTACTTCTTTCTTATTTCTTTCTTTCTTACTCCTTTCTTACTTCTTTCTTTCTTACTTCTTTCTTACTTCTTTCTTACTTCTTTCTTACTTCTTACTTCTTTCTTATTTCTTTCTTACTTCTTTCTTCTTTTTTTCTTCTCTATTTCTTCTCTCTTTTTTCTTTCTTTCTTCGTTCTTTCTTCTTTCTTTCTTACTTCTTTCTTACTTCTTTCATTATTTCTTCTTGCTTTCTTCTTTCTTTCTTATTTCTAAATTCTTTCTAACTTCTTTCTATCTTCTTTCTTACTTCTTTCTTACTTCTTTCTGACTTCTTTCTTACTCCTTTCTTTCTTTCTTTCTTACTTCTTTCATCTTTCTTTCTTACTTCTTTCTTTCTTCTTTCTTACTTCTTTCTTACGTCTTTCTTTATTCATTCTTAATTCTTTCTTTCTTCTTTCTTACTTCTTTCTTACTTCTTTCTTACTTCTTTCTTCTTTCTTTCTTACTTCTTTCTTACTTCTTTATTACTTCTTTCTTATTTCTTTCTTACTTCTTTCTTTCTTCTTTCTTTCTTCTTTCTTTCTTACTTCTTTCTTTCTTCTTTCTTTCTTACTTCTTTCTTACTTCTTTCTTCATTTCTTCTTGCTTTCTTCTTTCTTTCTTATTTCTAAATTCTTTCTAACTTCTTTCTAACTTCTTTCTTATTTCTTTCTTACTTCTTTCATACTTCTTTCTTACTTCTTTCTTGCTTCTTTCTTACTTCTTTCTTACTTCTTTCTGACTTCTTTCTTCTTTCTTTCTTTCTTTCTTTCTGACTTCTTTCTTCTTTCTTCTTTCTTTCTTACTTCTTTCTTACTTCTTTCTTACTTCTTTCTTTCTTTCTTTCTTACTTCTTTCTTCTTTCTTTCTTACTTCTTTCTTACTTCTATATTACTTCTTTCTTACTTCTTTCTTTCTTCTTTCTTAATTCTTTCTTTCTTCTTTCTTACTTCTTTCTTACTTCTTTCTTACTTCTTTCTTACTTCTTTCTGACTTCTTTCTTACTTCTTTCTTCTTTCTTTCTTACTTCTTTCTTACTTCTTTCTTACTTCTTTCTAACTTCTTTCTTACTTCTTTCTTTCTTCTTTCTTTCTTCTTTCATTCTTACTTCTTTCTTACTTCTTTCTTACTTCTTTCTTTCTTACTTCTTTCTTACTTCTTTCGTATTTCTTTCTTACTTCTTTCTTTCTTCTTTCTTTCTTATTTCTAAATTCTTTCTAACTTCTTTCTATCTTCTTTCTTATTTCTTTCTTACTTCATTCTTTCTTTCTTCTTTCTAACATCTTTCTAACTTCTTTCTATCTTCTTTCTTACTTCTTTCTTACTTCTTTCTTTATTTCTTTCTTTCTTCTTTCTTCTTTCTTTCTTCTTTCTTTCTTCTTTCTTTCTTTCTTCTTTCTTACTTCTTTCTTACTTCTTTCTTACTTCTTTCTTACTTCTTTCTTACTTCTGACTTTCTTCTTTCTTAGTTCTTTCTTTCTTCTTTCTTACTTCATTCTTACTTCTTTCTTTCTTACTTCTTTCTTACTTCTTTCTAACTTCTTTTTTCTTCTTTCTTTCTTCTTTCTTTCTTCTTTCTTTCTTACTTTTTTCTTACTCCTTTCTTACTTCTTTCTTTCTTACTTCTTTCTTACTTCTTTCGTACTTCTTTCTTACTTCTTTCTTTCTTAATTCTTTCTTACTTCTTTCTTACCTCTTTCTTACTTCTTTATTAATTCTTTCTTACTTATTTCTTCTTTCTTTCTTATTCTTTCTTACTTCTTTCTTACTTCTTTCTTACTTCTTTCTTACTTCTTTCTTTCTTTCTTATTTCTTTCTTACTTCTTTCTTACTTCTTTCTTAATTCTTTTTTTCTTCTTTCTTACTTCTTTCTTTCTTCTTTCTTTCTTACTTCTTTCTTAGTTCTTTCTTACTTCTTTCTTACTTCTTTCTGACATCTTTCTTACTTCTTTCTTCTTTCTTTCTTACTTCTTTCTTACTTCTTTCTTACTTCTTTCTAACTTCTTTCTTACTTCTTTCTTTCTTCTTTCTTTCTTCTTTCATTCTTACTTCTTTCTTACTTCTTTCTTACTTCTTTCTTTCTCACTTCTTTCTTACTTCTTTCGTACTTCTTTCTTACTTCTTTCTTTTTTCTTTCTTACTTCTTTCTTGCTTCTTTCTTACTTCTTTCTTACTTCTTTCGTACTTCTTTCTTACTTCTTTCTTACTTCTTTCTTTCTTATTTCTTACTTCTTTCTTACTTCTTTCTTACTTCTTTCTTTCTTCTTTCTTTCTTCTTTCTTACTTCTTTCTTACTTCTTTCTTACTTCTTTCTTACTTCTTTCTTACTTCTTTCTTACTTCTTTCTCACTTCTTTCTTACTTCTTTCTAACTTCTTTTTTATTCTTTCTTTCTTCTTTCTTTCTTCTTTCTTTCTTACTACTTTCTTACTCCTTTCTTACTTCTTTCTTACTTCTTTCGTACTTCTTTCTTACTTCTTTCTTTCTTACTTCTTTCTTACTTCTTTCTTACTTCTTTCTTACTTCTTTCTTCATTCCTTCTTACTTCTTTTTTACTTCTTTCTTACTTCTTTCTTACTTCTTTCTTACTTCTTTCTTTCTTCTCTATTTCTTCTCCCTTTCATCTTTCTTTCTTCTTTCTTTCTTCTTTCTTTCTTACTTCTTTCTTACTTCTTTCTTACTTCTGTCTTTCTTCTTTGTTAGCTCTTTCTGACTTCTTTCTGACTTCTTTCTTACTTCTTTTTTCTTTCTTTCTAACTTCTTTCTTACTTCTTTCTTACTTCTTTATAACTTCTTTCTTTCTTCTTTCTTTCTTCTTTCTTTCTTACTTCTTTCTTACTTCTTTCTTTCTTACTTTTTCTTACTTCTTTTTTAATTCTTTCTTACTTCTTTCTAACTTCTTTCTTTCTTCTTTCATTCTTACTTCTTTCTTACTTCTTTCTTACTTCTTTCTTCTTTTTTTCTTCTCTATTTCTTCTCTCTTTTTTCTTTCTTTCTTCGTTCTTTCTTCTTTCTTTCTTACTTCTTTCTTACTTCTTTCATTATTTCTTCTCTCTTTTTTCTTTCTTTCTTCGTTCTTTCTTCTTTCTTTCTTACTTCTTTCTTACTTCTTTCATTATTTCTTCTTGCTTTCTTCTTTCTTTCTTCTTTCTTACTTCTTTCTTACGTCTTTCTTTCTTCATTCTTAATTCTTTCTTTCTTCTTTCTTACTTCTTTCTTACTTCTTTCTTACTTCTTTCTTACTTCTTTCTTACTTCTTTCTTCTTTCTTTCTTACTTCTTTCTTACTTCTTTCTTACTTCTTTCTTATTTCTTTCTTACTTCTTTCTTTCTTCTTTCTTTCTTCTCTATTTCTTCTCTCTTTCTTCTTTCTTTCTTCTTTCTTTCTTCTTTCTTTCTTACTTCGTTCTTACTTCTTTCTTCATTTCTTCTTGCTTTCTTCTTTCTTTCTTATTTCTAAATTCTTTCTAACTTCTTTCTAACTTCTTTCTTATTTCTTTCTTACTTCTTTCATACTTCTTTCTTACTTCTTTCTTGCTTCTTTCTTACTTCTTTCTTACTTCTTTCGGACTTCTTTATTCTTTCTTTCATTCTTTCTTTCTGACTTCTTTCTTCTTTCTTTCTTACTTCTTTCTTACTTCTTTCTTACTTCTTTCTTTCTTTCTTTCTTTCTTACTTCTTTCTTCTTTCTTTCTTACTTCTTTCTTACTTCTTTCTTACTTCTTTCTTACTTCTTTCTTTCTTCTTTCTTAATTCTTTCTTTCTTCTTTCTTACTTCTTTCTTACTTCTTTCTTACTTCTTTCTTACTTCTTTCTGACTTCTTTCTTACTTCTTTCTTCTTTCTTTCTTACTTCTTTCTTACTTCTTTCTTACTTCTTTCTAACTTCTTTCTTACTTCTTTTTTTCTTCTTTCTTTCTTCTTTCATTCTTACTTCTTTCTTACTTCTTTCTTACTTCTTTCTTTCTTACTTCTTTCTTACTTCTTTCGTATTTCTTTCTTACTTCTTTCTTTCTTCTTTCTTTCTTATTTCTAAATTCTTTCTAACTTCTTTCTTATTTCTTTCTTACTTCATTATTTCTTTCTTCTTTCTAACATCTTTCTAACTTCTTTCTATCTTCTTTCTTACTTCTTTCTTACTTCTTTCTTTATTTCTTTCTTTCTTCTTTCTTCTTTCTTTCTTCTTTCTTTCTTCTTTCTTTCTTTCTTCTTTCTTACTTCTTTCTTAGTTCTTTCTTTCTTCTTTCTTACTTCATTCTTACTTCTTTCTTTCTTACTTCTTTCTTACTTCTTTCTAACTTCTTCTTTCTTCTTTCTTTCTTCTTTCTTTCTTCTTTCTTTCTTACTTTTTTCTTACTCCTTTCTTACTTCTTTCTTTCTTACTTCTTTCTTACTTCTTTCGTACTTCTTTCTTACTTCTTTCTTTCTTACTTCTTTCTTACTTCTTTCTTACCTCTTTCTTACTTCTTTATTGCTTCTTTCTTACTTATTTCTTCTTTCTTTCTTATTCTTTCTTACTTCTTTCTTACTTCTTTCTTACTTCTTTCTTTCTTCTTTCTTACTTCTTTCTGACTTCTTTCTTACTTCTTTCTTCTTTCTTTCTTACTTCTTTCTTACTTCTTTCTTACTTCTTACTTCTTTCTTCATTCCTTCTTACTTCATTTTTACTTCTTTCTTACTTCTTTCTTTCTTCTTTCTTACTTCTTTCATTCTTCTTTCTTTCTTCTCTATCTCTTCTCTCTTTCTTCTTTCTTTCTTCTTTCTTTCTTACTTCTTTCTTTCTTACTTTTTTCTTACTTCTTTCTTACTTCTTTCTTACTTCTTTCTTACTTCTTTCTTACTTCTTTCTTTCTTCTTTCTTACTTCTTTCTTCTTTCTTTCTTACTTCTTTCTTACTTCTTTCTTACTTCTTTCCTACTTCTTTCTTCTTTTTCTCTTACTTCTTTCTTTCTTCATTCTTACTTCTTTCTTACTTCTTTCTTTTTTCTTTCTTACTTCTTTCTTACTTCTTTCTTACTTCTTTCTTTCTTCTTTCTTAATTCTTTCTTTCATCTTTCTTTCTTCTTTCTTAATTCTTTCTTACTATTTTCTTACTTCTTTCTTTCTTCTTTCTTACTTCTTTGTTCCTTCTTTCTTACTTCTTTCTTACTTCTTTCTTACTTCTTTCCTACTTCTTTCTTCTTTTTCTCTTCTTTCTTTCTTCTTTCTTACTTATTTCCTACTTCATTCTTTCTTACTTCTTTCTTACTTCTTTCTTACTTCTTTCTTACATCTTTCTTTCTTCTTTCTTACTTCTTTCTTTCTTTTTTCTTACTTCTTTCTTACTTCTTTCTCACTTCTTTCTTACTTCTTTCTGACTTCTTTCTTACTTCTTTCTTTCTTTCTTCTTTCTTTCTTACTTTCTTACTTCTTTCTTATTTCTTTCGTACTTCTTTCTTTCTTACTTCTTTCTTACTTCTTTCTTACGTCTTTCTTCTTTCTTTCTTCTTTCTTTCTTTCTTCTTTCTTTCTTCTTTCTTTCTTTCTTTCTTCTTTCTTTCTTTCTTTCTTACTTCTTTCTTACTTCTTTCTTACTTATTTCTTACTTCTTTCTTTCTTCTTTCTTTCTTCTTTCTTTCTTCTTTCATTCTTACTTCTTTCTTACTTCTTTCTTACTTCTTTCTTTCTCACTTCTTTCTTACTTCTTTCGTACTTCTTTCTTACTTCTTTCTTACTTCTTTCCTACTTCTTTCTTCTTTTTCTCTTACTTCTTTCTTTCTTCTTTCTTACTTCTTTCCTACTTCATTCCTTCTTCTTTCTTACTTCTTTCTTACTTCTTTCTTACTTCTTTCTTACTCCTTTCTTTCTTTCTTTCTTTCTTACTTCTTTCATCTTTCTTTCTTACTTCTTTCTTTCTTCTTTCTTACTTCTTTCTTACTTCTTTCTTTCTTCTTTCTTAATTCTTTCTTTCTTCTTTCTTACTTCTTTCTTACTTCTTTCTGACTTCTATCTTACTTCTTTCTGACTTCTTTCTTACTTCTTTCTTCTTTCTTTCTTACTTCTTCCTTACTTCTTTCTTACTTCATTCTAACTTCTTTCTTACTTCTTTCTTTCTTCTTTCTTTCTTCTTTCATTCTTACTTCTTTCTTACTTCTTATTTACTTCTTTCTTTCCTACTTATTTCTTACTTCTTTCGTATTTCTTTCTTACTTCTTTCTTTTTACTTTCTTACTTCTTTCTTACTTCTTTCTTAATTCTTTCTTAATTCTTTCTTACTTCTTTCTTACTTCTTTCTTACTTCATTCTTACTCCTTTCTTACTTCTTTCTTTCTTACTTCTTTCTTACTTCTTTCGTACTTCTTTCTTACTTCTTTCTTTCTTAGTTCTTTCTTACTTCTTTCTTACTTCTTCCTTACTTCTTACTTCTTTCTTCATTCACTCTTACTTCTTTTTTACTTCTTTCTTACTTCTTTCTTACTTCTTTCGTACTTCTTTCGTACTTCTTTCTTTCTTACTTCTTTCTTACTTCTTTCTTACTTCTTTCTGACTTCTTTCTTACTTCTTTCTTCTTTCTTTCTTACTTCTTTCTTACTTCTTTCTTACTTCTTTCTAACTTCTTTCTTACTTCTTTCTTTCTTCTTTCTTTCTTCTTTCATTCTTACTTCTTTCTTACTTCTTTCTTACTTCTTTCTATCTCACTTCTTTCTTACTTCTTTCGTACTTCTTTCTTACTTCTTTCTTTTTTCTTTCTTACTTCTTTCTTACATCTTTCGTAGTTCTCTCTTACTTCTTTCTTTCTTAGTTCTTTCTTACTTCTTTCTTACTTCTTTCTTACTTCTTACTTCTTTCTTCATTCCTTCTTACTTCTTTTTTACTTCTTTCTTACTTCTTTCTTACTTCTTTCGTACTTCTTTCGTACTTCATTCTTTCTTACTTCTTTCTTACTTCTTTCTGACTTCTTTCTGACTTCTTTCTTTTTTCTTTCTTACTTCTTTCTTACTTCTTTCTTACTTCTTTCTAACTTCTTTCTTACTTCTTTCTTTCTTCTTTCTTTCTTCTTTCATTCTTACTTCTTTCTTACTTCTTTCTTACTTCTTTCTTTCTCACTTCTTTCTTACTTCTTTCGTTCTTCTTTCTTACTTCTTTCTTTTTTCTTTCTTACTTCTTTCTTGCTTCTTTCTTACTTCTTTCTTACTTCTTTCTTACTTCTTTCTTTCTTCTTTCTTAATTCTTTCTTTCTTCTTTCTTACTTCTTCCGTACTTCTTTCTTACTTCTTTCTTTCTTCTTTCTTTCTTCTTTCTTACTTCTTTCTTACTTCTTTCTTACTTCTTTCTTACTTCTTTCTTACTTCTTTCTTACTTCTTTCTAACTTCTTTTTTCTTCTTTCTTTCTTCATCTTTCTTCTTTCTTTCTTACTACTTCCTTACTCCTTTCTTTCTTCTTTCTTACTTCTTTCGTACTTCTTTCTAACTTCTTTATTTCTTACTTCTTTCTTACTTCTTTCTTACTTCTTTCTTACTTCTTTCTTCATTCCTTCTTACTTCTTTTTTACTTCTTTCTTACTTCTTTCTTACTTCTTTCTTACTTCTTTCTTTCTTCTTTCTTTCTTCTCTATTTCTTCTCCCTTTCACCTTTCTTTCTTCTTTCTTTCTTCTTTCTTTCTTAATTCTTTCTTACTTCTTTCTTACTTCTTTCTTACTTCTGTCTTTCTTCTTTGTTAGTTCTTTCTGACTTCTTTCTGACTTCTTTCTTACTTCTTTCTTCTTTCTTTCTTACTTCTTTCTAACTTCTTTCTTAGTTCTTTCTAAGTTCTTTCTTTCTTCTTTTATTCTTACTTCTTTCTTACTTCTTTCTTTCTTCATTCTTTCTTTCTTCTTTCTTACATCTTTCTAACTTCTTTCTAACTTCTTTCTTACTTCTTTCTTATTTCTTTCTTACTTCTTTCTTACTTCTTTCTTTCTTACTTCTTTCTTACTTCTTTCTTACTTCTTTCTTCTTTCTTTCTTACTTCTTTCTTACTTCTTTCTTACTTCTTTCTTACATCTTTCTTTCTTCTTTCTGACTTCTTTCTTTCTTCTTTCTTACTTCTTTCTTACTTCTTTCTTACTTCTTTCTTACTTCTTTCTGACTTCTTTCTTACTTCTTTCTTTCTTTCTTCTTTCATTCTTACTTCTTTCTTCTTTCTTACTTATTTCGTACTTCTTTCTTTCTTACTTCTTTCTTACTTCTTTCTTACTTCTTTCTTACTTCTTTCTTACGTCTTTCTTCTTTCTTTCTTCTTTCTTTCTTTCTTCTTTCTTTCTTCTTTCTTCCTTACTTCTTTCTTTCTTTCTTTCTTACTTCTTTCTTACTTCTTTCTTACTTATTTCTTACTTCTTTCTTTCTTCTTTCTTTCTTCTTTCTTTCTTCTTTCATTCTTACTTCTTTCTTACTTCTTTCTTACTTCTTTCTTTCTCACTTCTTTCTTACTTCTTTCGTACTTCTTTCTTACTTCTTTCTTACTTCTTTCTTACGTCTTTCTTACTTCTTTCTTACTTCTTTCTTACTTCTTTCTTTCTTCTTTCTTACTTCTTTCTTCTTTCTTTCTTACTTCTTTCTTACTTCTTTCTTACTTCTTTCCTACTTCTTTCTTCTTTTTCTCTTACTTCTTTCTTTCTTCTTTCTTACTTCTTTCCTACTTCATTCTTTCTTCTTTCTTACTTCTTTCTTACTTCTTTCTTACTTCTTTCTTACTCCTTTCTTTCTTTCTTTCTTTCTTACTTCTTTCATCTTTCTTTCTTACTTCTTTCTTTCTTCTTTCTTACTTCTTTCTTACTTCTTTCTTTCTTCTTTCTTAATTCTCTCTTTCTTCTTTCTTACTTCTTTCTTACTTCTTTCTTACTTCTTTCTTACTTCTTTCTGACTTCTTTCTTACTTCTTTATTCTTTCTTTCTTACTTATTCCTTACTTCTTTCTTACTTCATTCTAACTTCTTTCTTACTTCTTTCTTTCTTCTTTCTTTCTTCTTTCATTCTTACTTCTTTCTTACTTCTTATTTACTTCTTTCTTTCCTACTTCTTTCTTACTTCTTTCATATTTCTTTCTTACTTCTTTCTTTTTACTTTCTTACTTCTTTCTTACTTCTTTCTTACTTCTTTCTTAATTCTTTCTTGCTTCTTTCTTACTTCTTTCTTACTTCATTCTTACTCCTTTCTTACTTCTTTCTTTCTTACTTCTTTCTTACTTCTTTCGTACTTCTTTCTTACTTCTTTCTTTCTTACTTCTTTCTTACTTCTTTCTTACCTCTTTCTAACTTCTTTCTTACTTCTTTCTTTCTTACTTCTTTCTTACTTCTTTCTTACTTCTTTCTGACTTCTTTCTTACTTCTTTCTTACTTCTTTCTAACTTCTTTCTTACTTCTTTCTTTCTTCTTTCTTTCTTCTTTCATTCTTACTTCTTTCTTACTTCTTTCTTACTTCTTTCTTTCTCACTTCTTTCTTAATTCTTTCGTACTTCTTTCTTACTTCTTTCTTTTTTCTTTCTTACTTCTTTCTTGCTTCTTTCTTACTTCTTTCTTACTTCTTTCTTACTTCTTTCTTTCTTCTTTCTTAATTCTATCTTTCTTCTTTCTTACTTCTTCCGTACTTCTTTCTTACTTCTTTCTTTCTTCTTTCTTTCTTCTTTCTTACTTCTTTCTTACTTCTTTCTTACTTCTTTCTTACTTCTTTCTTACTTCTTTCTAACTTCTTTCTAACTTCTTTTTTCTTCTTTCTTTCTTCATCTTTCTTCTTTCTTTCTTACTACTTTCTTACTCCTTTCTTTCTTCTTTCTTACTTCTTTCGTACTTCTTTCTAACTTCTTTATTTCTTACTTCTTTCTTACTTCTTTCTTACTTCTTTCTTACTTCTTTCTTCATTCCTTCTTACTTCTTTTTTACTTCTTTCTTACTTCTTTCTTTCTTCTTTCTTGCTTCTCTATTTCTTCTCCCTTTCACCTTTCTTTCTTCTTTCTTTCTTCTTTCTTTCTTAATTCTTTCTTACTTCTTTCTTACTTCTGTCTTTCTTCTTTGTTAGTTCTTTCTGACTTCTTTCTGACTTCTTTCTTACTTCTTTCTTCTTTCTTTCTTACTTCTTTCTTACTTCTTTCTTACTTCTTTCTTAATTCTTTCTAACTTCTTTCTTACTTCTTTCTTACTTCTTTCTTCTTTCTTTCTTCTTTCTTTCTTACTTCTTCCTTACTTCTTTATTTCTTACTTTTTCTTACTTCTTTTTTACTTCTTTCTTACTTCATTCTTTCTTTCTTCTTTCTTACATCTTTCTAACTTCTTTCTAACTTCTTTCTTACTTCTTTCTTATTTCTTTCTTACTTCTTTCATACTTCTATCTTTTTTACTTCTTTCTTACTTCTTTCGTACTTCTTTCTTTCTTACTTCTTTCTTACTTCTTTCTTCTTTCTTTCTTACTTCTTTCTTACTTCTTTCTTACTTCTTTCTTACATCTTTCTTTCTTCTTTCTTACTTCTTTCTTTCTTCTTTCTTACTTCTTTCTTACTTCTTTCTTACTTCTTTCTGACTTCTTTCTTACTTTTTTCTTTCTTTCTTCTTTCTTTCTTTCTTTCTTACTTCTTTCTTACTTCTTTTGTACTTCTTTCTTTCTTACTTCTTTCTTACTTCTTTCTTACTTCTTTCTTACGTCTTTCTTCTTTCTTTCTTCTTTCTTTCTTTCTTCTTTCTTTCTTCTTTCTTTCTTTCTTCTTTCTTTCTTACTTTCTTACTTCTTTCTTACTTCTTTCTTACTTATTTCTTACTTCTTTCTTTCTTCTTTCTTTCTTCTTTCATTCTTACTTCTTTCTTACTTCTTTCTTACTTCTTTCTTTCTCACTTCTTTCTTACTTCTTTCGTACTTCTTTCTTACTTCTTTCTTTCTCACTTCTTTCTTACTTCTTTCTTACTTCTTTCTTACTTCTTTCTTACTTCTTTCTTACTTCTTTCTTACTTCTTTCTTTCTTCTTTCTTAATTCTTTCTTCTTTCTTTCTTACTTCTTTCTTACTTCTTTCTTACTTCTTTCCTACTTCTTTCTTCTTTTTCTCTTACTTCTTTCTTTCTTCATTCTTACTTCTTTCTTACTTCTTTCTTTTTTCTTTCTTACTTCTTTCTTACTTCTTTCTTACTTCTTTCTTTCTTCTTTCTTAATTCTTTCTTTCATCTTTCTTTCTTCTTTCTTACTTCTTTCATACTATTTTCTTACTTCTTTCTTTCTTCTTTCTTACTTCTTTGTTCTTTCTTTCTTACTTCTTTCTTACTTCTTTCTTACTTCTTTCCTACTTCTTTCTTCTTTTTCTCTTACTTCTTTCTTTCTTCTTTCTTACTTATTTCCTACTTCATTCTTTCTTCTTTCTTACTTCTTTCTTTCTTCTTTCTTACTTCTTTCTTACTTCTTTCTTACTTCTTTCTTACTTCTTTCTTTCTTCTTTCTTACTTCTTTCGTACTTCTTTCTTCTTTTTCTCTTACTTCTTTCTTTCTTCTTTCTTACTTCTTTCCTACTTCATTCTTTCTTCTTTCTTACTTCTTTCTTTCTTCTTTCTTACTTCTTTCTTAATTCTTTCTTACTTCTTTCTTACTTCTTTCTTTCTTCTTTCTTACTTCTTTCTTCTTTCTTTCTTACTTCTTTCTTACTTCTTTCTTACTTCTTTCCTACTTCTTACTTCTTTCTTCATTACTTCTAACTTCTTTTTTACGTATTATTTACTTCTTTCTTACTTCTTTCTTACTTCTTTCTTACTTCTTTCTTACTTCTTTCTTACTTCTTTCGTACTTCTTTCCTTTTTACTTCTTTCTTACTTCTTTCGTACTTCTTTCTTTCTTACTTCTTTCTTACTTCTTTCTTACTTCTTTCTTTCTTTCTTCTTGCTTTCTTCTTTCTTTCTTATTTCTAAATTCTTTCTAACTTCTTTCCAACTTCTTTCTTATTTCTTTCTTACTTCATTCTTTCTTTCTTCTTTCTTACATCTTTCTAACTTCTTTCTAACTTCTTTCTTATTTCTTTCTTACTTCTTTCATACTTCTATCTTTTTTACTTCTTTCTTACTTCTTTCGTACTTCTTTCTTTCTTACTTCTTTCTTACTTCTTTCTTACCTCTTTCTTATTCTTTCTTCTTTCTTTCTTACTTCTTTCTTACTTTTTCTTACTTCTTTCTTACTTCTTTCTTTCTTCTTTCTTACTTCTTTCTTTCTTCTTTCTTACTTCTTTCTTACTTCTTTCTTACTTCTTTCTGACTTCTTTCTTACTTCTTTCTTTCTTTCTTCTTTCTTTCTTTCTTACTTCTTTCTTACTTCTTTCGTACTTCTTTCTTTCTTACTTCTTTCTTACTTCTTTCTTCTTTATTTCTTCTTTCTTTCGTTCTTCTTTCTTTCTTCTTTCTTTCTACCTTCTTTCTTTCTTTCTTTCTTACTTCTTTCTTACTTCTTTCTTACTTATTTCTTACTTCTTTCTTACTTCTTTCTTTCTTCTGTCTTTCTTCTTTCATTCTTACTTCTTTCTTACTTCTTTCTTACTTCTTTCTTTCTCACTTCTTTCTTACTTCTTTCGTACTTCTTTCTTACTTCTTTCTTTTTTCTTTTTTACTTCTTTCTTACTTCTTTCTTACTTCTTTCTTACTTCTTTCTTACTTCTTTCTTACTTCTTTCTTACTTCTTTCTTAGTTCTTTCTTCCTTCTTTCTTAATTGTTTCTTTCTTCTTTCTTACTTCTTTCTTACTTCTTTCGTACTTCTTTCTTACTTCTTTCTTTCTTCTTTCTTTCTTCTTTCTTACTTCTTTCCTACTTCTTTCTTCTTTTTCTCTTACTTCTTTCGTTCTTCTTTCTTACTTCTTTCCTACTTCATTCTTTCTTCTTTCTTACTTCTTTCTTACTTCTTTCTTACTTCTTTCTTCTTTCTTTCTTACTTCTTTCTTACTTCTTTCTTTCTTCTTTCTTAATTCTTTCTTTCTCCTTTCTTACTTCTTTCTTACTTCTTTCTGACTTCTTTCTTACTTCTTTCTTTCTTTCTTCTTTCTTTCTTTCTTTCTTACTTCTTTCTTACTTCTTTCGTACTTCTTTCTTTCTTACTTCATTCTTACTTCTTTCTTCTTTCTTTCTTCATTCTTTCGTTCTTCTTTCTTTCTTCTTTCTTTCTTTCTTTCTTCTTTCTTTCTTTCTTTCTTACTTCTTTCTTACTTCTTTCTTACTTATTTCTTACTTCTTTCTTACTTCTTTCTTTCTTCTTTCTTTCTTCTTTCATTCTTACTTCTTTCTTACTTCTTTCTTACTTCTTTCTTACTTCTTTCTTACTTCTTTCTTACTTCTTTCTTTCTCACTTCTTTCTTACTTCTTTCGTACTTCTTTCTTACTTCTTTCTTTTTTCTTTCTTACTTCTTTCTTACTTCTTTCTTACTTATTTCTTACTTCTTTCTTACTTCTTTCTTTCTTCTTTCTTTCTTCTTTCTTAATTCTTTCTTTCTTCTTTCTTATTTCTTTCTTACTTCTTTCGTACTTCTTTCTTACTTCTTTCTTTCTTCTTTCTTTCTTCTTTCTTACTTCTTTCCTACTTCTTTTTCTCTTACTTCTTTCTTTCTTCTTTCTTACTTCTTTCCTACTTCATTCTTTATTCTTTCTTACTTCTTTCTTACTTCTTTCTTACTTCTGTCTTTCTTCTTTGTTAGTTCTTTCTGACTTCTTTCTGACTTCTTTCTTACTTCTTTCTTCTTTCTTTCTTACTTCTTTCTTACTTCTTTCTTAATTCTTTCTAACTTCTTTCTTACTTCTTTCTAACTTCTTTCTTTCTTCTTTCTTTCTTCTTTCTTTCTTACTTCTTTCTTACTTCTTTCTTTCCTACTTTTTCTTACTTGTTTTTTACTTCTTTCTTACTTCTTTCTAACTTCTTTCTTTCTTCTTTCATTCTTACTTCTTTCTTACTTCTTTCTTACTTCTTTCTTTCTTACTTCTTTCTTACTTCTTTCGTACTTCTTTCTTACTTCTTTCTTTTTTCTTTCTTACTTCTTTGTTACTTCTTTCTTACTTCTTTCTTTCTTCTTTCTTACTTCTTTGTTCTTTCTTTCTTACTTCTTTCTTACTTCTTACTTCTTTCCTAATTCTTTCTTCATTTTCTCTTACTTCTTTCTTTCTTCTTTCTTACTTCTTTCCTACTTCATTCTTTCTTCTTTCTTCCTTCTTTCTTACTTCTTTCTTACTTCTTTATTACTTCTTTCTTACATCTTTCTTTCTTCCTTCTTTCTTTCTTCTTTCTTTCTTCTTTCTTTCTTCTTTCTTTCATTCTTCTTAATTTCTTCTTTCCTTCTTCTTTCTTCTTTCTTTCTTCTTTCTAAATTCTTTTTTACTTCTTTCTTCTTTCTTCTTTCTTTCTTACTTCTTTCTTCTTTCTTCTTTCTTTCTTACTTCTTTCTTGCTTCTTTCTTACTTCTTTCTTACTTCTTCCTTCTTTCTTCTTCCTTTCTGCACTCTTTTTTACTTCTTTCTTACTTCTAACTTCTTTCTTATTTCTTTCTTACTTCTTCCTTTCTTCTTTCTTTCTTTCTTTCTTCTTTCTTTCTTTCTTTCTACTTTCTTTCTTCTTTCTTTCTTCTTTATTCTTTATTCTTTCTTTTTTCTTTCCTCTTTCTTCTTTCTTTCTTCGTTCTTTCTTTGTTCTTTCTTTCTTTCTTCTTTCTTTCTTACTTCTTTCTTACTTCTTTTTTACGTAGTTCTTACTTCTTTCTTACTTCATTCTTTCTTCTTTCTTTCTTTCTTCTTTCTTTCTTTCTTTTTTTTTCTTTCTTCTTTCTCTCTTCCTTCTTTCTTCTTTCTTTCTTCTTTCTTTCTTCTTTCTTCTTTATTCTTTCTTTCTTCTTCCTCTTTCTTCTTTCTTTCTTCGTTCTTTCTTTGTTCTTTCTTTCTTTCTTCTTTCTTTCTTTCTTCTTTCTTTCTTTCTTCTTTCTTTCTTCTTTCTTTCTTCTTTCTATCTTCTTTCTTGCTTACTTCTTTTTTCCTTCGTTCTTACTTCTTTCATACTTCTTTCTTTCTTCTTTCTTTCTTCTTTCTTTCTTTCTTCTTTCTTTCTTTCTTCTTTCCTTCTTTCTTTTTTTTTCTTTCTTCTTTCTCTCTTCTTTCTTTCTTCTTTCTTTCTTCTTTCCTTCTTTCTTTCTTTCTTTCTTTCTTCTTTCTTTCTTCTTTTTCTTTCTTCTTTCTTTTTTCTTCTTTCTTCTTTCTTTCTTCCTCCTTTCTTCCTTCTTTCGTCTTTATTTCTTCTTTCTTACTTCTTTCTTACTTCTTTCTTTCTTCTTTCTTTCTTCTTTCTTTCTACTTTCTTCCTTCTTTCTTTCTTCTTTCTTTCTTCTTTCTTTCTTCTTTTTTTTTTTTCTTATTTCTTTCTTCTTTCTTCTTTCTTTCTTCCTCCTTTCTTCCTTCTTTCATCTTTATTCTTCTTTCTTACTTCTTTCTTACTTCTTTCTTACTTCTTTGTTTCTTCTTTCTTTCTTCTTTCTTACTTCTTTCTTTCTTCTTTCTTTCTTCTTTCTTTCTTCTTTCTTTCTTCTTTCTTCTTTCTTGCTTACTTCTTGCTTACTTCTTTCTTGCTTCTTTCTTACTTCTTTCTTCCTTCTTTCTTTCTTTTTTCTTTCCTACTTCTTTCTTACTTCTTTCTTCTTTCTTTCTTCATTCTTTCTTACTTCTTTCTTACTTCTTTCTAACTTCTTTCTTATTTCTTTCTTACTTCTTCCTTTCTTTCTTCTTTCTTTCTTCTTTCTTACTACTTTCTTCTTTCTTTCTTTCTTTCTTCTTTCTTACTTCTTTCTTATTTCTTCTTTCTTTCTTCCTTCTTTCTTCTTTCTTTCTTCTTTCTTTCTTTCTTCTTTTTTTCTTCTTTCTCTCTTCTTCCTTTCTTTCTTCTTTCTTTCTTCTTTCCTTCTTCTTTCTTTCTTCTTTCTTTCTTTCTTCTTTCTTTCTTCTTTCTTTCTTCTTTCTTCTTTCTTTCAATTTCTTTCTTCTTCCTTTGTTCTTTCTTTCTTTCTTTCTTCTTTCTTTCTTTCTTTCTACTTTGTTTCTTCTTTCTTTCTTCTTTATTCTTTATTCTTTCTTTTTTTTTCTTCTTTCTTCTTTCTTTCTTCGTTCTTTCATTGTTCTTTCTTTCTTCTTCTTTCTTTCTTCTTTCTTTCTTTCTTCTTTCTTTCTTGCTTCTTTCTTACTTATTCTTACTTCTTTCTTTCTTCTTTCTTTCTTTCTTCTTCTTTCTTCTTTCTTTCTTACTTCTTTCTTACTTCATTCTTACTTCGTTCTTACTTCTTTCTTACTTCTTTCTTCTTTCTTTCGTCTTTCTTTCTTTCTTCTCTCTTTCCTCTTTCTTTCTTTCTTCTTTCTTTCTTTCTTATTTCTTTCTTTCTTCTTTCTTTCTTCTTTCTCTCTTCTTTCTTTCCTCTTTCTTCTTTCTTTCTTCTTTCTTTCTTCTTTCTTCCTTCTCTCTTTCTTCTTTCTTTCTTCTTTCTTTCTTCTTTCTTTTTTTCTTCTTTCTTACTTCCTTCTTTCTTTCTTCTTTTTTTCTTTCTTATTTCTTTCTTTCTTCTTTCTTTATTCTTTCTTTCCTCTTTCTTCTTTCTTTCTTCATTCTTTCTTCTTTCTTTCTTTCTTCTTTCTTTCTTACTTTTTTCTTACTTCTTTCTTACT
The DNA here is from genome assembly GCF_036013475.1 of Columba livia. Taxonomy (NCBI): domain Eukaryota; kingdom Metazoa; phylum Chordata; class Aves; order Columbiformes; family Columbidae; genus Columba; species Columba livia. The sequence goes on from NW_027043303.1 coordinate 194,195, forward strand.
TCCTTCTTACTTCTTTCTTTCTTTCTTTCTTCTTTCTTTCTTTCTTCTTTCTTTCTTTCTTCTTTCTTCTTTCTTTCTTCCTTCTTTCTTCTTTCTTTCTTTCTTCCTTCTTTCTTCTTTCTTTCTTGCTTCTTTTTCTTCTTTCTTTCTTCTTTCTTTCTTCTTTCTTCTTTCTTTCTTCTTTCTTACTTCTTTCTTAATTCTATCTTACTTCTTTCTTACTTTTTTCTTACTTACTTCTTTCTTTATTCTTTCTGTATTCTTTCTTCTTTCTTCTTTCTTTCTTTCTTCTTACATCTTTCTTCTTTCTTTCCTACTTCTTTTTTACTTCTTTCTTATTTCTTTCTTACTTCTTTCTTACTTCTTTCTTTCTTCTTTCTTTCTTCTTTCTTTCTTCTTTCTTTCTTCTTTCTTTCTTCTTTCTTTCTTCTTTCTTGCTTACTTCTTTCTTCTCTCTTGTTTACTTCTTGATTACTTCTTTCTTACTTATTTCTTACTTCTTTCTTTCTTTCTTCTTACTTTCTTCTTTCTTTCTTTCTTCTTTCTTTCTTTCTTCTTTCTTCCTTTTTTCTTCCTTCTTTCTTACTTCTTTCTTACTTCTTTCTTACTTCTTTCTTTCTTCCTTCTTTCTTTCTTCTTTCTTTCTTCTTTCTTTCTTCTTTCTTTCTTCTTTCTTTCTTACTTTTTTCTTTCTTCTTTCTTTCTTTCTTCTTTCTTTCTTCTTTCTTTCTTTCTATTTTTTTTCTTTCTTTCTTCTTTCTTTCTTCTTTCTTTCTTACTTCTTTATTTCTTACGAAAGAAAGAAAGAAGGAATAAAGAAGAAAGAAAGAAGAAAGAAAGAAGAAAGGAAGAAAGAAGAAAGAAAGAAGAAAGAAAGAAGAAAGAAGAAGGAAAGAAGGAAAAAGAAAGAAAGAAGAAAGGAGAAAAAAGAAAGAAGAAAGAAAGAAGAAAGAAAGAAGAAAGAAAGAAAAAAGAAAGAAAGAAAGAAGAAAGAAAGAAGTAAGAAAGAAAGTAGAAAGAATGAAGAAAGAAAGAAAGAACAAGGAAAGAAGAAAGAAAGAAGAAAGAAAGAAGTAAGAAAGAAGAAAGGAAGAAAGAACAAAGAAAGAAGAAAGAAAGAAGAAAGAAAGAAGAAAGAAAGAAAGAAGAAAGAAAGAAGAAAGAAAGAAGAAAGGAAGAAGTAAAAAAGCAGAAAGAAAGAAAGAAGAAAGAAAGAAAGAAGAAAGAAAGAAGAAAGAAAGAAGAGAGGAAGAAAGAAGAAAGAAAGAAAGAAGAAAGAAAGAAAGAAGAAAGAAAGAAAAAAGAAACAAAGAAAGAAGAAAGAGAGAAGAAAGAAAGAAAAAAGAAAGAAGAAACAAAGAAAGAAGAAAGAAAGAAGAAAGAAAGAAGAAAGAAATAACAAAGAAAGAAAGAACAAAGAAAGAAAGAAGAAAGAAAGCAGAAAGAAATAAGAAAGAAAGAAGAAAGAGAGAAGAAAGAGAGAAAGAAGAAAGAAAGAAGAAAGAAAGGAAGAAGAAAGAAAGAAAGAACAAAGAAAGAAATAAGAAAGAAAAAAGAAAGAAAGAAGAAAGAATAAAGAAAGAAAGAAAGAAAGAAGAAAGAAAGAAGAAAGAAGGAAAGAAAAAAGAAAGAAGTAAGAAAAAAGAAAGAAGAAAGAAAGAAGAAGGAAAGAAGAAAGAAAGAAGAAAGAAAAGAGAAAGAAAGAAAGAAGAAGAAAGAAAGAAGAAAGAAAGAAGTAAGACAGAACAAAGAAAAAAGAAGGAAAGAAAAAAGAAAGAAAGAAGAAAGAAAGAAAGAAGAAAGAAAGAAGTAAGAAAGAAAGAAGAAAGAAATAAAGAAGAAAGAAAGAAAGAAGAAAGAAATTAGAAAGAAAGAAGAAAGAAAGAACAAAGAAACAAGAAAGAAAGAAGAAAGAAAGAAAGAAAGAAAGAAGAAAGAAAGAAGAAATAAAGAAAAAAGAAAGAAGAAAGAAAGAAGAAGAAAGAAGAAAAATGAAGAAAGAAAGAAAGAAGAAATAAAGAAGAAAGAAAGAAGAAAGAAAGAAAAGAAAGAAGAAAGAAAGGAGAAGAAAGAAGAAAGAAAGAAGAAAGAAAGAGAAAAAAGAAAGAAGAAAAAAGAAGAAAGAAAGAAAGAAGAAATAAAGAAGAAAGAAAGAAGAGAGGAAGAAAGAAGAAAGAAGAAAAAAGAAGAAAGAAAGAAAGAAAGAAGAAGAAAGAAAAGAAAGAAGAAAGAATGAAAGAAGAAAGAAGAAAGAAATAAGTAAATGAAAGAAGAAAGAAAGAAGAAATAAAGAAGAAAAAAGAAGAAAGAAAGTAGAAAGAAAGAAGAAAGAAAAGAAAGAAGAAAGAAAGAAGTAAAAAAGCAGAAAGAAAGAAAGAAGAAAGAAAGAAAGAAGAAAAGAAAAGAAAGAAGAAAGAAAGAAGATAGGAAGAAAGAAGAAATAAAGAAAGAAGAAAGAAAGAAAGAAGAGAGAAAGGAAAAGAAACAAAGAAAGAAGAAAGAAAGAACAAAGAGAGAACAAAAAAGAAAGAAAGAAGAAAGAAGAAGAAAGAAAGAAAGAAGAAAGAAAGAAAGAAAGAAAGAAGAAAGAAGAAAGAAATAAAGAAAGAAGAAAGAAAGAAGAAAGAATTAAAGAAAAAAGAAAGAAGTAAGAAAAATAAAGAAGAAAGAAAGAAGAAGGAAAAAAGAAAGAAAGGAAGAAGAAAGAAACAAAGAGGAAAGAAAGAAAGAAGAAAGAAAGAAAGAATAAAGAAAGAAGAAAGAAAGAAGAAAGTAGAAAGAAATAAAGAAAGAAGAAAGAAAGAAGAAAGAAAGAAGAAAGAAAGAAGAAAGAAAGAAAGAAAGAAGAAAGAAAGAAGACAGAAAGAATAAAGAAAGGAAGAAGAAAGAAAGAAAGAAGAAAGAAAGAAGAAAGAAAGAAGAAAGAAAGAAGAAAGGAAGAAGAAAGAAAGAAAGAAATAAGAAAGAAAGAAAATGAAAGAAAGAAGTAAGAAAGAAAGAAGAAAGAAAGAAGTAAGAAGAAAGAAAGAAGAAAGAAGAAAGAAAGATGAGGACGAAAGAAGAAGAAAGAAAGAAGAAAGAAGAAAGAAAGAAGAAAAAAAGAAGAGAGAAAGAAGGAAGAAAGAAGAAGGAAATAAAGAAGAAAGAAAGAAGTAAGAAAGTAGGAAGAAAGAAAGAAGAAAGAAAGAAGAAAGAAAGAAGTAAGAAGAAGAAAGAAAAAAGAAGACAGAAAGGAAAAAGAAAGCAAGAAATAAGAAAGAAAGAAGAAAGAAGAAAGAAAGAAAGAAGAAAGAAAGAAGAAAGAAAGAAAGAAGAAAAAAGTAAGAAATAAAGAAGAAAGAAAAAAGAAAGAAGAAAGAGAGAATAGAGAAAGAAAAAGAAATATGAAAGAAAGAATTAAGAAAGAAAGTAGAAAGAAAGAAGAAAGAAAGAAAGAAGAAAGAAAGAAGAGAGAAAGAAGTAAGAAAGAAGTAAGAAGAGGAAAGAAAGAAGAAAGAAATAAAGAAGAAAGAAAGAAGTGAGAAAGAAGAAAGAAAGAAGAAAGAAAGAAAAGAAGAAAGAAGAAAGACAGAAGAAAGGAAGAAAGAAGGAAGAAAGAAGAAGAAAGAAATAAAGAAGAATGAAATAAGAAAGAAAGTAGAAACAATAGAAGTAAGAAAGAAACAAGAAAATAAGAAAGAGGAAAGAAAGAAGAAAGAAATAAAGAAGAAAGAAAGAAGAAAGAAAGAAGAAAGAAAGATGAAAGAAAGAAACAAAGAAAGAAGAAAGAATAAGAAAGGAAGAAGAAAGAAAGAAGAGAGAAAGAATACAGAAGAAAGTAAGGAGAAAGAAGAGAGAAGAAATAAAGAAAGAAGGAAGAGAGAAAGAAGAAAGAAAGAACAAAGAAAGTGGAAAGAAAAAGAAAGGAAGAAGAAAGAAAGAAGAAAGAAAGAAGTAAGAAAGAAGTAAGAAAGAAAGAAGAAAGAAAGAAGAAAGAATGAAGAAAGAAAGAATAAAGAAGGAAAGAAGAAAGAAAGAAAGAAGAAGAAAGAAAGAAGAAATCAAGAAGAAAGGAAGAAGAAAGAAAGGGGAAAGAAAGAAGAAAGAAAAAGAAAGAAAGAAGAAAGAAGAAGAAAGAAGAAAGAAAGAAAGAAAGAAGAAGAAGGAAGAAAGAAGGAAGAAAGAAGAAAGAAAGAAATAAAGAAGAATGAAAGAAGAAAGAAAGAAGAAAGAAAGAAGAAGAAAGAAAGAAAGAAGAAAGAAAAGAAAAAAAGAAAGAAGAAGAAAGAAAGAAGAAATAAAGAAAGAATAAAGAAAGATAGATGAAAGAAGAAAGAAGAAAGAAAGAAAGAATAAAGAAAGAAGAAAGAAAGAAGGAAGAAAAGTAAGAAAGAAGTAAGAAAGAAAAGAAGAAAGAATGAAGAAGAAGAAAGAAAAAAGGAAAGAAAGAAGAAGAAAGAAGAAAGAAGAAGAAGAAAGAAAGATAGAAGAAAGAAGGAAAGAGAAGAAAGAGGAAAGAAGAAGACAGAAGAAGAAAGAAAGAAGAAGAAAGAAAAGAAGAACGAAAAGAAAGCGAAGAAAGAAAAGAAAAAGACGAAAGAAGAAGAAAAGAAAGAAGAAAGAAGAAGGAAGAAAGAAGAAGAAAGAAGAAAGAAGAAAGAAGCAGAAGAAAGAAAGAAGAAAAGAAGAGAAGAAAGAAGAAGAAACTAAAGAGAAGAAGAAGAAAAGAAAGAGAAAGAAGAAAGAAAGAAAAGCAAGAAAGAAAGAAAGAAGAAAGAATGAAGAAAAAGAGGAAAGAAAGAAGTAAACAAGAAAGAAGAGAAGAAAGAACAAAATAAGAAGAAGAAGAAGAAAGAATGAAGAAAAGAAAGAAGAAAGAAAAAAGAAAGAAGAGACAGAAAGCAGAAATAAGAGAAGAAAGAAAGAAAGAAAGAAGAACAAGAAAGAAGAAAGAAGAAGAAAGGAGAAAGAAGAAAGAAACAAGAAGAAAGACAAGAAAAATAAGAAGTAAGAAAGAACAAAGAAGAAAGAAGAAGAAAGAGAAAAGAAGAAAGAAGAAGAAGAAAGAAAAGAACAAAAAAAGAAGAAAGAAACAAGACGAAGAAAAAGAAGAAAGAAAGAAGAAAGAAGAAAGAAAACAGAAAGAAGAACGAAAGAAGAAAGAAAGAAGAAGCAAAACAAGAAACGAAAGAAGAAACGAAATAAGAAAAAGACAAGAAAGCAAAGAAAGAAAGAAGAAAGACAAACCACAAAAAAGAC